>NC_133128.1:180032416-180236847 GCF_048418815.1 Hemitrygon akajei
GTCATTACTTCCTGCAAGGCAAAACAAAACATCATGAATGGCTGTGATGCTTCATTCCCAGATGAGTTTTGAAAGGGAGAGTAAAACTACACTTGTGCAAATCCCTGCATCGTCTGGTGACGCCGTGATCCCTGTCCCAGATGCTGATGACAGAACGTCTTTCAAGAGGACGAATCCTCACAATGCATCAGGCCCTGATGGTGTACGTACCTGGTAGGACAATGAAAACCCGAACCAACCAAATGACAGGAGTATTCAAGGATATCTTCAATCTCTCACTGCTGTAGTTGGAGGTTCCCGCCTGCTTCAAAAGTATATCAGTTACACCAGTGTCGAAGAAGAGCAGGGTGAGATGCCTCGGTGACTATTGCCTAGAGCCACTCACATCTACTGTGATGGAATGCTTTGAGAAGTTGGCCATGGCCAGAATCAACTCCTGCCTCAGCAAGAACCTGGACACACTGCAATTTGCTCATTGTCACAATAGGTCCACAATGGATGCAATCTCACTGGCTCTGCACTCGCTTTTAGATCACCTGGACAACAACCTACATCAGCCTGTTGGTTTTTGAGTACAGCTCAGTATTCAACACAATCGTACCCTCAGTACGAATCAACAAACTCCAAAACCTTGGTGTCTGTACCTCCCCCTGCAACTGGATCCTTGACTTACTCATTGGGAGAGCACAGGCAGTACAAATCAGAAATAACATCTCCTCCTCAATGACAGTCAACACGGGTGCACCTCAAGAATACCCACCGCTCTACTCTCACCACACTCACTCAAACACCATCTATAAATTTGCCTATGACACATCTGTTGTTGGAAGATTCTCAGATGGTGACAAGCAGGTGTACAGGAGTGAGATAGATCAGCTGGTTGAGTGGTATCACAACAGCCTTGCATTTAACATCAGTAAGACCAAGGAAATGATTGTGGATTCAGGAAGGAGAACTCAGGGGAACACACACCAGCGCTCATTGAGGGATCAGAAGAGGAAATGGTCAGCAGTTTCAAGTTCCTAGGTGTCAACATTTCTGAAGATCTATCCTGGGTCCAACATACATGTTGAATTGAATGAACTGACTTTATTTCTTACATCCTTCACATACATGACGAGTAAAAATCTTTACGTTATGTCTCCATCTAATGTAAGATGTGCAATTTATTGTCATTTGTAATAAATATAGGACAGTCGATATAACATAGAAATACAATTGTATCAGCATGAATTAATCAGTCTGATGGCCTGGTGGAAGAAGCTGTCCCGGAGCCTGTTGGTCCTGGTTTTTATGCTGCGGTACCGCTTCCCAGATGATAGCAGCTGGAACAGATTGTGGTTGGGGTCACTCAGGTCCCTAATGATCCTTTGGACCTTTTTTACACACCCATCTCTGTAAATATCCTGAATAGTGTGAAGTTCACATCTACAGATGTGCTGGGCTGTCCGTACCACCCTCTGCAGAGACCTGCGATTGAGGGAAGTACAGTTCCCATACCACGCAGAGATGCAGCCAGTCAGGATGCTCTCAATTGTGCCCCTGCAGAAAGTCCTTAGGACTTTGGGGACTCGTGCCAAACTTCTTCAACTGTTTGAGGTGCAAGAGGCACTGATGTGCTTTTCTCACCACACAGCCAGTATGTACAGACCACGTGAGATCCTCAGTGACGTGGATGCCAAGTATCTTAAAACTATTCACCCTCTCAACCCCAGATCTATTGATGTCAATAGGGGTTAGCCTGTCTCCATTCCTCTTGTAGTCCACAATATGTGTAGTTCACATATTGCAAGATAGCGGCTATATTTCATTAGAAGTTTGAGGAGATTTGTTATGTCATTAAAGACTCCAGCAAGTTTCAACTGGAGACCATTCTAAATGGCTGTATCATAATTGCTACTGCACAGGATCAGAAAAAGCTGCAGAGGGTTGTAAACTCAGGCAACTCCATCGTAGGCTCTAGCCTCCAGGACATCATCAGAAGGCGATGCCTCAAAAATATGGCATCCATCTTTAAATACCGTTATCACCAAAGACTGCCAAAAGACTCTCCTTCAATGTCAACAAAACCAAAAACTGATTATTGCCTGTAGAAGGAAGAAGCCGGAGGTCCATAAGCCAGTCATCATTGGAGGATTGGAGGGGGAGTGGATCAGTAACTTTACATTATTGGGCATTATCATATCAGAGGGTCTGTCCTAGGACCAGCATATAAGAGACATCCCAAAGAAGGCACAAGTACACCTCAACTTTTGTGGAAGTTTGCATTGATTTGGCATGTCATCTAAAACTATGACAAACTTCAATAGATGCATGGTATCCTCACTGGTTGTATCACAGCCTGGTATAGACAAACCAGTGCAGAAGAACAGAAATGCCTACAAAACATGATGGAAACAGCCCTGTTGATCACAGTCATAGTCATTGAGCATACTTACAAGGAGAACTGCCACAAGAAGGCAGCATCCAACCACAAGAACCACCATCATCTGGGCCATGCTCTTTTCTCACTTCCACCATGGGCAGGAGGTACCACACCACAAGGTTCAATAACAGTTATTGACCTAAAACCACCAGACTCCAAAAAACATAGATAACTTCATTCATCCCAACACTAAGCTGACTCCATAACTTATAGACTCTCTTTCGAGGACTCTACAACTCATGTTCTTGGTATTATTTATTTATTATTATAATGATTTCTCTGGACTGGTCAGGACTGATGAAAAGTCTCGGCTCAAAACGTTGACTCTTTGTTCTTTTCCATAGATGATACCCAGAGATAAGTTCTAAGTTCTTCCAGCATTTTATGTGTGTTGCTCTTAACCTACTGTCTAGCCAAGTGGTTATTGGTGGGGCACCGCATTTAGCAACTTGCTTGGACAAGAACATACCAGTAAAAAACAGAAAGATAACACCTAACTTAGCACATGTTATATGTGGAACACAAAGTCACAGCTAGTAGAGCCTCCGCTCCACAGTTCTAGTGAACTGTGTTCAATAAATTCAACTGTGTTCAATTGAACCCTAGTTCAATTCTGACCTGCAGTGCTGTCTGTTCAGATTCCTTCCCATGATCATGTTATGTGCCAGACTCCTGGGTTTAGATACTCCATTTCTTTGGAGTATGGATAACTGGCACACCCCCTTTAAAGATTCAGGCCAGATCTGCTAGTTGGTGGCTTTGTTTTGCTGCCAAGATTTGGACATATAAAGAGCACCTGAACTCAGGTTCGGTACTCATTCATTGGCTCAACTTTGATTCAATCTGCAATTGCGTTTAGGATTTCTGTCTCGTTTGGATTCTCATCTAGTCTTATCAGGTTTTTGCCTAGTCAAGAACCCTGTTTTCATCTCAGTCTCAAACCGTGTCTCGATTCTGGTCTCGGATATTCCAGCACTTCGGTCCTTACCATCCTCGCCTCGGTGTCTCATCACAGACCACATATGTTCCCTCCAGATGCTCCAGTTTCCTCCTAAGGGTACGTGGAATGGTCGTTTATATGGCCATTGTAAATTGCTGTTCTGTGTTGAAAATGGTTGAATCTAGCAAAGTTGGGGAATACAAAATATAAGATTTAAGAATGCTTGCTGGTCAGCTTGTGCTCAGTGGGTTGAAGGATTTGATTCTGTGCTGTATGACTGTAGGTTTTTCAGTTTTGGGTAACCAAGGACATTTTTCACATTGGCAGCTTACGTGCATTTAATACAGCAAAAAAGAGAGCTAAGGGAGTGGCAGGGAGGTTGGAGAGATACTATTAAAAATGCAGTTTCCAAATTGGAAAATATATCAAGAATTAAGGATTTTTTACTTTATCCCCTTTCTTCTTAAAAACCTGTGGGAACTGCACCCAGCTGCAGCTCCTGACAGACCGGATCAAGGAACTGGAGGGGTATGTGAGTATACTCGGGATCATTCAGAAGGCTTTGTACATCATGGATGACTGGGTTAGTGAGGTGGTCACACCCAAGGCTTCAGATAGATGTGCGACCTCCATGAGAAATAAAGGGACTAGGCAGTCAGAGCAGTGTTCTGCTGCGGCCTTCTCCTCACAAACTGGCATACCTCTCTGGGTACTGTATCTCTCTGGATACTGTATCTCTCTGGGTACTGTACCTCTCTGGGTACTGTATCTCTCTGGATACTGTTGAGTGGATGTTCTTTTGGGGGCTAGCAACAGTAATTAGGTCCCTGGCACAGTGACTGGCTCAGAGGGAAAGGTTACTGACAGATAGGGTGACAGTGACAATAGATTCTGTGGCTACAGGTGAGATGCCATGATGGTGTATTGTCTGGGTGCCAGGGTCAAGGATGTCTCTGAACTCGAGTGGGAGGATGAGCAGCCAGAGGTCGTTGTGCACAATGATACATACAGTATAATCTAAACAAGGATGAGGTCCTGCAGAGTGAGTGTAGGGAGTTGGGCAAGACATTAAGATGCAGAACCTTGAGGGCAGTGATCTCCAGATTGCTCCTGGTGCCATGCGCTAGTGAGTCCAAGAAGATCAACACAGGCCAGATCAATATGTGGCTGAAGAGTTGATGCAGAGGGCAGGAATTCAAGGTCTTGAATCATTGGAATCTCCTGGGGAAAAGGCAACATGCACAAGAGGGAAAGAATCCACTTGAACCAAAGAAGGAATCAAGGAAATATACTTTTATTACCAAGGAGGGTTGAAATTAGATTGAGGGGCGATGGGACTCAAGAGAGTGAAGAAGACAGTATGTGTGCAGCAACAAGGCGTGTAAGCCTCACAATCAGAAGAACCATGTTCAAAGTTCAAAGTAAATTTTATTATCAAAGTTCATATATGTCACCACATATGTACAACCCTGACAGTAATTTTCCTGTGGACATACTCAATAAATCTATGGAAAAATAACCATAACAGAATCAATGAAAGATTGCTCAACTAGGACACTGAGTCAGAGTGCAGAATAAAACAAACTGTGCAAATAAAAAAAGAATAAATATTAATAATAAATAAATAAGCAATAAAGATTGAGAACATGAGATGAAGTGCCCATGAAAGTGAGTCCATTGATGTTGGGAACATTTCAATGTTGAGGCAAATGAAGTTGAGTGAAATTTTCCCCTTTCGTTCAAGAGCCTGATGGTTGAGGGGTAATAACTGTTCCTGAACTTGGTGGTGCAAGTCCTGAGACTCCTGTACCTTCTTCCTTGAATGAACGCTGCCTTCCTGTGACAACATTTCACAAAGATGTGCTCAGTGACTGGGAGGCCTTTACCTGTGACGGACTGGGCCATATCCAGTAAAAGGCCAGATAGGAGCACTGGTTTAAATTGCATCAACTTCAATGCATGTAACAGGTAAACCAGGTGAACTGTGAATTGCCTCTGGAGACTGGGATATTGTGAACGTAACAGAAACATGTTTGAGAGGACAGCAAGACTGGCTACTCAATGTTCCAAGATGGTGTCTTGGTAGAGCTATATTATTGACCCCCAACAGTCAGTGGAAACTTGAGGAACAGATGTATCAGGAAATCATAGTTGTGAGAACACTAGTGTGAGGTTTCCATTTTCCTGGCATCATTAGAGCCACCCAGAGTGCAAAGGGTTGGGATAGAATGTGTGCGTTCCCTAAGGCAACATATAAAGCAAGGGTTCCCAGCCTGGGATCCATAGACCCCTTGCTTAAAGATATTAGTCCATGGCATAAAAATATGATATACAGAAACCTACTCAGAAAGAAGAAATTCTGGACCTTCTCTCAGGGAACAGGAATGGTCAAGCAACTCATAAACACAGGAGATTCTGCAGATGCTGGAAATTCAAAACAACACACCAAAAATGCTGGAGGCACTCAGCAGGTCAGGCAGTATCTATGGAAATGACCCTCTCTGAAGTGGTAGCTGGGGACCGTTTGGGTCCAGTGAACACAAATCCACTTGTTCTAAAATAGTCATGGAAATAGATAGAACAGGCCCACAGGTTAAAGTCCTGAACTGGAGCAGGTTCAACACTGAGGGCTTCAACTAGGATCTAGCTGGGATTGGCTGGGCATCTCCGTTTAAAGGTAAAGGAACATTTTACAAGTGGGAGCTTTAAAAAGGGTCATATCAAGAGTCCAGGGTGAAGGGTAGAGGTACTAAATTTGGTGAACCTGGCCACTGAGTGACATTGAGACTCTTGTCCGGAAAAAGAAGGCAAGCCTGTCACATATACCAACATAGAGTGAAAAGCTTGACTTTTGTACAGATCAAATCATTACACGGTTCATTGAGATGGTACAAAGTAAAACAGTAGCAGAGTGTAGAATCAAGTGCAACAACCAGATAGGTATTGATCCCAAAAGAAGTTACAGTGTCACAGTAGCATTACAAGTACACAGATATACAAATATTAGAAAAGAAATAAGAAAGAATAAAAAATAAGTTACCTCTGTTATGACCTCGGCCCCCTCCTTTGTGAGAATCGCAAGAGCCCTAGTCAAGGGGGGGTCAACTGACCCAAGAGGGGGAGAGACGTGCTGAATAGACACAGGAAATGGGAAAGAGAGAGAGAGACGTGCGGAAGACCACGTTCTCCCGAGAAGCAGAATAAAGGCGATATGGACTATTGTCTCATGAAGACCACGTGAAAAGCCCTCGGGCAAAGTGGGCTGGTTGAGAGAGAGATCGCATCACCTGCAACCTGATTGACACCTGCGATCCCGTGAAGAAGTATAAAGGAGGGTCTGAGGGGGGGACAACCCTCAGACGCACCAAGGAGACACCAAGGAAGCACGATACCGATTCCCGTGGGAGCGGGAAGTCATTTTGAAGGAAGCCACGTGCGTTAGATTCCAAATTTTGAATCTGTGGCTGGAACCAACGGAAGACCACTTTTACCTAACAACGGGGAAGCCTGCTCCCCTGATTCCAAGGATTTGCTCTGTAAAGACAACGGGCAAGTGTTTATCCTTTCTCAACCATCTCTCTCTCTCCACAACGTGAAACCCCAGCAGTTCCCAAAAGGGAAAAGCCTGCAAACTTCTGAGTGACTCTTTATATTTCAATTGGACTCAGTATTATCCCCTAGACAACTATAGAGCTTATTTCTGATTGATTATTATTACACCGGTGTTTTAGATTGAGTTTTGACGATGTATATGATCTGAATGTTTTGTATTAACCATACGTTTGTGCCCCTTTTTGAATAAAACGTTTGAAAATAGTAGCATCCGACTCAGCTGATCCCGCTATCTTTGCTGGTAAGTTACCTGGTTACGAGGTTACGTAACACCTCAAACAGTCTAATAAGAGGGGTCATCACTTCCCGGCTATAGGTTGACTCATTTTAGAGCCTGATAACCAAAATGACCTTACGTAGTGCTCTTTGGAGAAGTTGTCTTAGTCTCTTACTAAAAGTACTCCTCCGTTCAGGCAAAGTGGCAGGTGGCAGGTGGCAGTGAGAAACATTGTCCAGAACTTCCACGATTTTCCAAATGGTACTTCGCTCTACCACAGCCTCTAGTGTGTGCATTTTGACTCCTATAATAGAGCCAGCCTTTCTACTCTGTTTATTGAGCCCGTTGACATCACCCATGTTGGTGCCATTGCCCCAGCACACCTCCATATTGAAGATTGTACTGGCAACAACTGATTGGTAGAATATGTGAGGGAGAGGCCTGGATACTCCAAAGGACCTCAGTGTCCTCAGGAAGTAGAGGCGACTCTGGCCCTTCTTGGACACATCCTCTGTGTTGGTGCTCCACTTAAGTCTGTCATCCAGATACATCTCCAGGCACTTGTAGGTCCTCAGCACATCCACATCCTCACCATAGTAACACACAGCAGTGGGGCTCAGGCTTAAGCGACAGTGCAGTGCAGTAGACAATAAGGTACAGGATCAAGATCACACCTCTTGTTCTTTTTCACCCCAATGGCATAAAGACCCAAGTCATTCATCCTTTCTTAATAAGAGACAATTCATTCATAGGAGAATCATCCCAGTGAACCTCCTCCGACCCTTCAGTAATTATCTTCCCTTAAGCTTTACTATCAAGCCATGCTAGAATAGAGGGCACCAATTAGTACAATGTGCTGGCTGGTTAAGAGGTGAGTATATTTTTACATAATCAATAATGCAGCATGGTAGCTTAGTGGCTAGCACAACGGGTTACAGCACACTGTAAATTGTACTGTGAGTAGGCTGGGGTTAAATCGGGGGTTCCTGGGTGGCACAGATTGAAGGACTGCCATGGCCTATTCCACACTGTATCTCAACAAATCAATAATCATAACTGTTATAGAATGGTGGCTATGAAATACAGTATTTTGCAAAATTCACCAATAACCTACCAGTTAGTATTACCAAGGAGATAAGAAACAAAACATACTGTATAAGCAAACAAAGCAGGCAACATCTTCTCTACTGTCCCATGTCTTCACAGACACTCCCTCTGTACTGTTCTTTGTCTTCACAGACTCCCCACCAATACTGTCCCAAAGCTGGTCTGGGCAGTCTACTATCTCTGACAGGATATTAGCAAGGATACTCCCTCAGTTGTGCATCATCCTGGACCCGGGCATTTCCTCTGAGCTATCAGCAAATGGAGATTGCCAAAAACGTTGGATAACCAAAGTTTTACTGAAAGGGGATTAGAGTGGTGCACAGTGCTCCAGATGCAACCTCACCATTGTCTTGTCATATGTAATATGACTTCCCTTCTTTAATTCCTCCACTCCCTTGAAGTGTATGCTGGCATTCCATTCGTCTTCCAGATCACTGGCTTTGTTTCATGGCCAATAAAACCCGAATCCCACTTTCATGCAGCAGCTATTTTCACTCTTTCTCCATTTAATAGTAATAACCCGGTTTAATATTCTTCCTTCCAAAGTGAATAACCATATTTTCCTATATTATACACCTTTTTGCCCACTCACTTAATCCATTAATATCTTTCCTCTACCTTTGAACCCTTCCCACAGCTTGCCTTCCCACCTACTTCTCTTCACTTTGGCAATTATTTTCAAAGTTCAAAGTAAAGTAAATTTATTGTTATATTGCATGTATGTCACCATATACAATCCTGAGATTCATTTTACTAAACAAATAGAATAATAACCGTAACAAAATAAATGAAGGATTGGCCAACTTGGGCATTCAACCAGTTTGCCAAAGACAAATCGTACAAATAGGAAAAGAAAGAAATAATAGTAAGAAATAAATAAGTAATAAATATTGAGAATGTGAGATGAAGAGTCCTTGAAAGTGAGTCCATTGGTTGCGGGAACATTTCAACAATCAGGCAAGTGAAGATGAATGAAGTTATCCACTTTGGTTCAAGAACCTGATGGTTGAGGAGTAGTAAATGTTCCTGAATCTGGTGGTGTGAGTCCTAAGGGCTTTCTTTCGAGAATCATAGGAAGTGTATATATATTAAACAGTAATGGTACCCCACTGGTTATAACCTGAACCCATAAACACCACCTCACTTTTTAAAAAATATATTATTTCTATTTTTGCACTTTCTAATATATTTAATAAACATATATCTACTTACTGTAATCGATTTACTTTTTTTTCTTTCTGTATTATCATGTATTGCATTGTACTGCTGCTGCAAAGTTAACACATTTCATGACACATGCCGGTGATAATAAACCTGATTCTGATTCTGATTAAAGAAATCCTTATTGCCTGTTCTTCTATTTCTAGGGCTAGTTTTCCCTCATAGCTTGTTAATTGATTTCTTTGCTAGATTCTGGATTTATCTCAAGACCACCAATACTTTTCTCCACATATATGTTTCCTCTTCGGATTAAGCGGCTATATTGAACATAATTACTGCCCATACTATTCCTCTTTTCTTCAAATGAGGCCCACCTATGAAGGCCAACTAAGGCACCCACAAAGTGCTTGCCTACAGATTGTAATGGAAAGTACATGTGCTTCCCTCCAGCACTGCCCACCCCCAGCTTCCCATGTGATGGCATGTTGAAGAAAGCATTACAAGTAACAGAAAATCTCATTATTTGTATTGGTTTATGCTGGAACCGAGATAATAAATCATTTTCTTGGATCAATGTAAAGAGGAGCAAAAGTGTAATTGGTGAGGCAGATCCCAAGTCATAGCTTCTTTATTTGCAGCTCCTTTCATGTAAATCTGAGTGTATCGCGCTTCAAACGCTCATTTGAAATACTCCTGAGATGATTTTGCCCAAGCTGGCAGCATCATAAGCTCATATATTTCAAAGATTCCCTTCTGTGCACTCTATGCCATCAAGTAAAGGTACAAAGATTTTTTTGATCAAAGGATGCGACTTCAATCCACAGTTCTTCGACTAATTTTTATTTAATTCTTGTATTTATTCTGTATTGCAGAATGCCACATTTTATTAAATGATGCACAAGTGAATATACACCCAGCTATAATTAGTCTTGAGGCAATCATTTTCAAACAAGACAAGAAAAGGCTATGAACTTTAGCTATATCAAGGTTATTGAACTGTCATGTGGTATTCAATGTTAATATGTTTGATCAAATTAAATGCTTCAAAATGAATATTTAAGCTGTATAAAAATAATTTTTACTTTACAATTTATGAACTGTACTCCCTTATACACATCATTCTCATGCAAACAGGTCCAGGTGTTCCAGCCTTTCTTACGATGGTATTTGTTTCACGAGAGGGAGTCTCCTCTTATCATACTGCCATCTTGAGGAGAAACTCTCTCCTCACAGGCATTTTGCCGACAAGCCAGTGAGTTCTCTGGATGCTTTGATAGTAGGATGGTTCTCTGGGGATTTTCCTTGTATTAGGACTCTCAAGATGGTATTTCTCTTGACATATGTAAGAATAAATAAGTATGGACTTTTTTCAAGAACAATATATTAATCAATTTGTTAATATCAAGGAAACTGCTTCACTGGAAGGCATTACAATTTTCTTCTTGACTTGATCTGTGGTCTGTTAAGTAGAAAGTTTCTGGAGTAAAGAAAACATCGTGCACATTAGCTTCATTAGGAGCTTGACAAATTAAGGTTTTCCTTTGCAGGAGGGGGAAGTCCAGATTTTGGCAGGAGACTTCTTTGAAATAATCTATTCTTTGCATTGTATTTCTTACGATTGCTAAGAGATTAACTTAGTCCCTCAATCATAAGCAAAATACAGTATATTATTGAAAATCAAACAATAATATTGCTGCTGGAATCTACAACAATGTAAAATGTCGGGAATGCTCAGCGGGTGAGGACTCATCTATAAGAAGAGAAACAAGTCAATGTTTCAGGTTGGAGACCAGTTCTCAGAAAAAGAGACAAAAGAAATCCTTAGAGCCACAGGAAGAGCAGAGGAGGTTGGGATGTCTCTAATAGGGTTAAAGCAGGGTGACCGTGAGGACAAATCATAAACAGGGCTTCTCTGCCCAATGAGTGAATGATATTACACCAAACGTTCCATTTGTTCTTTATTAAGTTGTCCACAACAGTCCTTTTCCAAAAAGATTAATGTTATTAAAGTCCTCTCAAATGGATGGCACAGTCATTCACTTACCCCCTTTAAAGTACAACTGGAAATATGAACCTGAGGTTACAACCCTTCTTGATAAGAACATTCTTGAGAGCAATGGATATTCCCATCTCAAAAAAAAATACAGCACTATGAGTAAGACCTTACAAAACTGCCACAAAATTTGAGATTCGGCCATCAACATGGACATCCCATCTTCTGGCCGCCACTTGCTTGGCAACTGTGCTCTTACTTTGGGTTCTTTGTGAACCTAAGTGAGAGTAACCAGCACGGGCCGGTACGCCGTACCACCAAGAATGAGGCTGACTCTTTATAACTGTACAGGGAAGAGATTTGTGTGAAATGGAAGTAAGAAATTTTAAGATCGTTTTACTCTTGCTCATTGAATTTAGCTGTGAATGTGAACTTGCAATAACTCCCCAGTACTTTCCTTAAGTTTAGAGATACAGCATGGTACCGGGCCCTTTTGACTCAATGAGTCTGTGCCACACAATAACACTCATGTGACTGATTAACCTAATAGCCTGTACGTCTTTGGAATGTGAAAGAAAAGCGGAGCTCTGGGAGGAAACGGGGGGGGGGGGGGGTGGAATGTGCAAACACCTTATAGACAGCGTCAGAATTAAACCCAGGTCACTGGCGTTATAATAGTATTCCACAGACTACTAGGCTATTGTGTCGCCCTCGTGCTGCACCAGCTACCTATTGTATTTGCATTAATCTGGTGCAGGAAGAGAAGTGCGTTCATTTCAATCAAGAGGTTCTACTGAGAAATGCAAAGGTATTATTCCGATTGTAATTTGTAAAATTAATTGACTACAATTAAATGCTGGCAACTGTTTGCTTCTGAAGCTTTAATCAGTTTTAAAGTTTAATTATTTCATGGACCTTTGCACAGGTTTGATAACCGGCTAAGCCAAAGGCATGATGAAGCCGTTAGATGCTCAGCCTTCTGGTGGGCAGGGCTTATTAATTCCTCTGCCACCTCCCGATCTGGACCCACACCAAGTCACAACTCCCACGCTGTTCCATCTCAGAGCATCAGCTCACAATAGCAGGTGCACAAAAGGTAAAATTGCACTCGCCGTGTAGGTGAACAGTTGAGTGTGGGTAGCTCACTACTGTCTGCTAAATCAGTCCTTTATGCATACTTTAAATCTTCTATACATAATTAGAAGCTAACTTCTTCCTGCACTTTATGGAGCTATAAGTGCCATCCTGTCGGATTTTTGGAAGCCTAAATCCCAATCATCATGAGGAAACGTAGGAGATGGATTGGGCATATGATGAGAAGAGAAGCCAACTCCATCATCAAGACAACACTTCATTGTACCCCTGAAGGGTGGGGGAAAGGTGGGAGACCAAAGGCAAATTGGTGCCGTACGGTAGAGGCAGAAATGAGGACCCTGAACCACACCTGGGACACAATAACAAAGATGACCAAGGATAGACAGAGATGGAGGACCTTCATTGCTGCCTTAAACGCCAGCGGCATTACAGGCTGTAACTAACTAAATCTTCCACAATCATGAGGAGATCTGCAAATGCTGGAAATTCAAGCAACACACACAAAATGCTGATGGAACGCAGCAGGCCAGGCAGCATCTATAGGAAGAAGTACGGTCAACGTTTCGGGCCGAGAACCTTCATCAGGACTAACTGAAAGAAAAGATAGTAAGAGATATGAAAGTGGGGGGGAGGGGGAAATCCGAAATGATAGGAGAAGACAGGAGGGGGAAGGACAAAGCTAAGAGCTGGAAAGTTGATTGGCAAAAGGGATACACAGCTGGAGAAGGGAAAGGACCACTTTTTGTTTCTGTCTGTTGTTCTGATTTTCTGAAGTTCACTGCTGTACATTGAGGTTGACATAATGGGGTAGAAGTTCATATCCATAGACACATATGCTAAAATATTGTTGAAACGAGGACCCATATAACTTGCAGATGCACTGTATGCTTCTATGTATGTGATAAATAAATAAAACTGAAACTGATATCATGTCGAACCTGACCCATACTGACTGACACCATTCCCAACCTATGGAGCCCACTGAATGAAATCACCATGGTGCAGCCTGGGAGGACTAAGCGCTCTCACGGCCGCACAGACATTGGAGAGCACACTGCAATTCATCAAAGCTAAAATGGAAATCTTGAAGTCTTGATGTAAGTTGTAGACATCTTCAGGAAACTCTTCCATGGCAGGAAGCCCCAGAACATAACAGAAGCTTAATGAAGTGCCAAAGGACTTACCAGTCCCCTAAATTACCCTTTAATGAGCTCTGCCTGTTCAAGTTATTAAACTGATATTACCACCATATCAGAAACCTTCAGGATCTGGATACACTGTTCCATGGATGGTTGGAGATAAGACCATGGCTCTTGAGAAATATTGGAGAAAAGGCTCTCGTTGCCCAAATGCTTCTGCTCACTTTGAGAGCCTTCTGGCAAGTTGCCTTTGTGTCCTCTCTTCTTCATTCAAGTTTTGCTGTGGGTGGGTTTGATGGGGGGGCGGGTAGATCTGAACTTCAGTTAAAACATCTAAAATAAATTGCAACAAAGTAAAACTGTGTTCTGGACACTTGATCAGCCTCAGATAGAAACCTCCTGATTGCAGTCTTTAGCCACTTGGAATGCAGTAGACTGAGTTCTACTCCAAATGACTCCTGGACAAACCTACAAATAATCAAAGCTCTACTCACATAGTGTCAGGCAATTTTTCTACCATTTAGATAGATAGATAGATAGATAGATAGATAGATAGATAGATAGATAGATAGATAGATAGATAGATAGATAGATAGATAGATAGATAGATAGATAGATACTTTATTCATCCCCATGGGGAAATTCAACTTTTTTTTCCAATGTCCCATACACTTGTTGTAGCAAAACTAATTACATACAATACTTAACTCAGTAAAAAATATGATATGCATCTAAATCACTATCTCAAAAAATCACTAACTTAAAAAGTTCTTAAGTCCTGGCGGTTGAATTGTAAAGCCTAATGGCATTGGGGAGTATAGACCTCTTCATCCTGTCTGAGGAGCATTGCATCGATAGTAACCTGTCGCTGAAACTGCTTCTCTGTGAACCAGCTTTTCTACACTATTGATTCAAAGTACATTTATTATCTAAGTATGTATACAATATACAACTCTGAGATTCCTCTTCCCACAGACAAGTCACGAAACAAAGAAAACCATGGAACCCATTCAAAGAGAAAAAAAATACATCAACCCCCGCACATGTAAAAAAAACACAAACGGCAACAAAAAAAGAGTGAAAACACAGGATACAAAACACATAATCAAAAGGGCATATTTCAGTTCAGCTCAGAATTCATTATCTGCAAGTGGCCCCGATTCAAAATCGCCCAAATGAGTAACAGAAAAAATAAAGAGAATGACCAGAAAACTCTAATCATGAATTGGAATCCACAACCAACAAATTGCTTCGATTAAACCTTGCTCCAGCACCATATTCGACTGCATCAAGGGAGAAAGTGAGATCATTGAAACACAAGGACCTTCCCCCAGGAGCAACAAGCAAAAGGGAGAGAGAATTTAAGAGAAGTTTTTATATGTACTGTACATGGAGTTACATGTACTTACACATGTTCTGCTTCAAAAGCTTGGAAGCAAGTGAATGAAAGTCGCACCATTTATCGTGAATGCTATACAAGTACAATTACATATCATTATTGACCTTAGACTCAATATCAATCAAGTACCGTTTACTAATTGTATTTAACTATATAATTAAATCCACAGGTCCCTGTCTTTTCCTAGGATTTAAATAATATTTGGGTCTCTTTAAGTAGACTTAGACTTTCCCCGTTTAGATATTAGCTCTCTTTCCTTTGAAATCGCATATTCCATTTTCAACCTTTGACACTCACACACTTTTATCCACTTTCTTTGTATTCCTCAATTTCTTTTTTTGGCAATCTAAATATTCCTGATAATATAATCCATTTGAAGTTATTTCTAAAGGTTTAATTTATACATTGTTTGAGGCATTTCACTTTAATTCCTCTCCTAATGTCTTACTTACATCCTTACTCAGTCTGGCTTCATTTTTGCTCACATTGATTATTTTCAGTCCTGCTGCAACTTGATAACAACCTACTGTTTGGAATCCCACTCCCAATAGTTTGAAATTTCACCTTCCCTAAAATCTAATTTTGACACAGTCCATCTGAAGTGATAGTGACGGGATTAAATCAGCCACCCGTTTTACATGTGTCCTTTCACTTTACTGAGGCTTCCATTAGCCTGTAGTTAAACAGAGAACTTAGAACATAGAGCACTATAACACAAGAGCAGGCTGTCCAGCTCACCATGTTGTGCCGAACCAGCCAAAAAGTAAATCAAAAAAAAATCCGAAACTACTCCCTCCCCAGCCGGCTGGTGGCGTAGCGGCATCAGAGCCGGACTTCGGAGCGAAGGCTCCTAAGTTCGAATCCAGCCAGCTCCCTTGCACACTTTCCATCCGTGCTGGGTTGAGCGTCGAGCTAGCAACTCAGCCTCATAAAAACAAGAAAGCCTGCTAAAAAAATGCCATCATGACGGCGTCCCGATGACTCCACTTGGAGTTAGGGGCCTTCTTCTTCTTCTTCTTCTTACTCCCTTCCACATGCATAATATCTATATCCCTCCCTCTTCCTTATATCCATGTGCCTATCTAAACGTCTTTTAGAAGACTCTAATGTACTGTATTTGCCTCTACTGCCATACCAGACAGTGCATTCCAGGCATCCACCACTCTCTGAGTAAAATCTTATCCCTCACATCCCCTTTGAACCCACCCCCACTCACATTCAATGCATGCCCTCTTGTATTACAGATTTCTACTCTGGGAAAAAGATACTCCTTGCCTACTCTATCTATGCTTCTCATAATCTTATAAACTATCAGATCTGCCCTCAGCTTCCACCGCTCCAGAGAAAACAAGCCAAGTTTGTCCAGCCTCTCATGATAGCACGTGCCCTCTAAACCAGGCAGCATCCTGATAAACTTCTTTTGCACCCTCTCCAAAGCCTCAACATGCTTCCTATAGTGGGGTGACTAGAACTGTATGCAATACTCCAGTCAAAATAATCCTGCAGATTTTCTAAAATCCTGCAAATTCAGATCCACCATAACAAAGGCTAACATAGCATTTGTTTTCTGTATTGTTTACTCAGCTTGCATATTAGCTTTCAGAGATTTGTGTACAGGGACATCCAGACCTGTCTAATAACACAAACATGAGAAACTCAGCAGATGCTGGAAATCCAAAACAGCTCATACAAAATTCTGGAGGAACTCAGCAGGTCAGGCAGCATTAATGGAAATGAATAAACAGTTGCCATTTCAGGCCGAGACCCTTCTTCAGAGCTATCCAACAACAAGAGCTTTCAAACTCATAAAAGTACACACAGGTTTTCTACTTTTCTGCAGAAGTGGATTTTTAGAAATGTTCTTGCCCATTCATTAAGACCAGTTATATCCTCCTTATAGCTGACACTACCACCTACCTAACTATCATCAACAAACTTGCATAAATTAAACTTTGATTTCTTATTCCAATTATTCATGCAGCACATGACCAACCAGAGCTCCAGTACTCATCCCCACAGCAGCCTATTGGTCACAGAACCCAATCCAAAAATTACCTATTTATTCCGAACGTATCAACAAATTTCCCCTTCTAAAACCCTCCTAGCCCAAAGAGGATGTTTCAACTGATTCACCATTTTCAATTCACCTAGCTACAATCTCAAGTAAAAAATCCAGCTAACTTGGAAGCATCTTTACCCTTTCATAAATAATATCAGCATTTATTGTGTGCCTTACTACAGCTTTCTTAACAGTAGACCATAGTGTTTTCTCAACTATTGATTTCAGGCCAATGAGTTTATTGCTTCCTATTTTCTCCTGTATTCCTTCTTTGAATCTTAGATTTACAACTGCTATCTTTTAACACTTTTAGAATCTATGGAATTTTGGAAGATGAAGAAAAGTAAATCCATAACAGGCAATTCATTCAAAACCATATCAGCATATCCTGAGTATTTACGGCTTCTAAGATCACTAATTTCTCCAAGTTTTCTACAAATGCAAATTCCTTTAACCTCCTAATTTATTGCATGTCTGTATTTATTCCTCAACTATTTCTGGGAGATTTTGGAACTTTCTTTGAAGACAGTCACTAAGTTCTTGTTCAATTTGTTTAGTAATTTCTTTATTCCCCAATATAACTTTTCCTGCCTCAGTCTATAGGGTACCTAGATAAATTTCTGCTAATCTCTTTATTTTTACTAATCAATAGAATACCCACTGCACCACTCTCATGGACCGCTTCCCCATTTTATGTTTTATCTTCTTTGCTGAATTCTGAAACTCACTTCAATTTTTTTTGCAATATTATTAGCCTTTTCTTCTGATCTAGCATTGCTTTAAATTTTTTTGATCGCCTCTCTGGATCACCTTCCCTGTTCTTTTTTGCCTTTATGAGATATTTATGACTTAGAAACTAGTTATTAATTCTTCAAAACTTAACCTTTGCCGACTTACTGTCACATGTTTCAAAATAGTTTAACAACCTATCATGGCTAACCTATGAATCATGCCTTTGCAGTCTCCTTCAAGCATACTTGAGACCTAGTTTCTGACTGAACTCAATCACTTTCATTCCCTTGATAAAATTATATCATGGTCACCTACCTACAGGAAAGATGTAAATAAGGCTGAAAGAGTACAGAGAAACTTTACAAGGACATTGCCGGGCCTGGAGGACCTGAGTTATAAGGAAAGATTGAATAGGTTAGGACTTTATTCCTTAGAAAGTAGAAGACTGAGAGATTTGATAGAGGTATACAAAATTATGACGGGCAAGCAGGCACTTTCCACTGAGGTTGGGTAAGACTACAGCTAGAGGTCATGGGTTAAAGGTGAAAGGTTTAAGGGGAACATGAGGCAAAACTTCTTCACTTTGAGGGTTGTGAGAGTGTGGAACAAGCTGCCAACACACACGGTAGATGTAAACTTGATTTCAATGTTTAAGAGAAGATTGGATAGGTACATGGATGATGGGGGTATTGAGGGCTATGGTCCATGGGAGTAACCATTTTAAATGGGTCAGCATGGACTAGATGGGCAAAGGGCCTGCACCCATGCTGTACTTTTCTATGACTCTATTATGACCTCAGTTGCCCGAAAGCCCATTGAGTACAGTATATAGACTCATTCCATAAAGCTTTTGATTATTGCTGCATATCTAAAGAGATCTTTCTCTATTTGACTTTTATCTTTTTTCTCTTTACCCAGTCTTTCCCTCAGTTTATTTTGTTTTAACTACCAATGTGACCTTGAACTGTAGATGATTGCACTATTCATTAACAATTTATAGTAGTTCCCCTTATTTACACAAATCCTAGATAATATGTAAATAGTTGCTACACTTTTTCCATGGTTAGCTGTGAGGAAAGTCCTATCCAAAAGGCCAACAAGTAGATCTCAGTACCTAAAAGTCAAACAGCTGACATCCAATCTATTGCAAAATGATTTGTTTTAAATTCTGACCAATGTGGATGATTATTGAAACTATGAACAGAATGAAGAATAGTACCGTTATGCATCAAAAACAGAGAAAAAAAAGTGAAGTTGAAAGGAATTTAGCCTGGATAAAATTTTCAGCCTATATTTTTCAGGTATCTAGAGCAGGGTTTCCCAACCTTTTTTTATGCCATGGAGCCTTACCATTAACTGAGGAATCTGTGGACCCCAGGTTGGGAACACTTGCTGTCTTGCTGTAGAGCAACAGATCATTATTGTCTAAAAATAGGGGGGGGGGGCAGTGTGTGTGTGTGTGTGTGTGTGTGTGTGTGTGTGTGTGTGTGTGTGTGTGTGTGTGTGTGTGTGTGTGTGTGTGTGTGTGTGTGTGTGTGTGTGTGTGTGTGTGTGTGTGTGTGTGTGTGTGTATTTTAAATAGTTACATTAAAATAGTGCAATAACAGATATAATATAAAAAAGTGAGGTAGTGTTCATGAGTTCAATGTCCATTTCAGAATCAGATGGAAGAGGAAAGAAACTGTTCCTGAGTCACTGAATGTGTGCCTTCACACTACTGTACCTCCTTCCTGATGGTAACAATGAGAAGAGGGCATGTCCTGGGTGATGGGGGTCATTAATAATGGACTTAGCCTTTCTGAGCCACCGCTCCTTGAAGATGTCTTGGATACTATGGAGGCTAGTACCCAAGGTGGAGCTGAATAATTTTATAACTTTCTGTAGCTTCTTTCAATCCCGTGCAGTAGTTCCCACTCCCCCCCCCCCACACACACACACCTGACAGTGATGCAGCCTGGGAGAATGCTCTCCATGGTACATCTCTAGAAGATTTTGAGTGCTTTAGATGGCAAACTAAATCTCCTCAAACTCCTAAAGAAATATTGCCCCTGTCTTATCTTCTTTATAGCTGCATCGATATATTGGGACCAGTTTAGGTCCTCAGAGATCTCGACACACAGGAAATTGCTCAATCTCCCCACTTCTGATCCCTCTATGAGGACTGGTTCGTGTTCCCTCATATTAACCTTCCTGAAGTCCACAATCAGCTCTTTGGTCTTACTGAAATTGAGCTCAAGGTTGTTGTTGCAACACCATTCAACTAGCTGGTATAACTTGCTCCTGTACGCCCTCTCGTCTCCATCTGAGATTCTACCAACAATGGTTGTAATATCAGCATGTTTAGAGATGGCATTTGAGCTGTACCGAGCCATACAGTCATGGGAATAGAGAGAATAGAACAGTGGGCTAATCACTTATCTCTGAGGTCTGCCTGTGTTGGTCATCAGGAAGGAGGAGATATTACTACCAGACTGTGGTCTTCCAGTTAGAAAGTAGAGGATCCAATTGCAGAGGGAGGAGCAGGGGGCCCAGGTTTTGTTGCTCATTGATCAGGACTTTAGGAATGATAGTGTTAAACGCTGAGCTATAGTCAACTAACAGCATCCTGACCTAGGTGTTCCCTTGAAACTGTGCGGGTGCACGCTGCGTGGAAACTGAAACGCTCCCGCGCATGTGGCCTTCGTTGCCGCACAGCTGGAATGAAGACAGGTACAAAAAAGTTTAAGAAACATGAAGGGTTTTCTTTGGTGTACTGTACTTCATTATACCCTTCAATTAATAAATAAAATCTAAAGGATGTGATTTTTACAGTTTTCATTCCAAATGTTCATAGTCTGCATATTCCAAAATAAACATTTAAAGGTCCATGCAATTTTCAGACCGTGTAACAATTTCCTGCTCAGAGCAAAGGTTGGTTTGCGCAGCTGTGAACAACATAAGAGGGAACATAGGATTAATTCTCATGGAGATCAAACCAGGAAGTAAAAAGAACTATTTTACTATACAGTATGTTTTAAGCATTTTACGGATGACAACATAAAGATACGAATGTATACATGCAGCAGGATAGAGGCTAACATGTCTGTCAACATACAAATAAGCAACCAAAAACATAAACAACATTCTTTAATTATTTTAAAATCCGGTGAATTTTGGATGAGGAACGATTATTTATAGAAACATAGAAGCATAGAAAACCTACAGCACAATGCAGGCCCTTTGGCCCAAAAAGCTGTGCTAAACATGTCCTTACCTTAGAAATTACCTAGGGTTATCCATAGCCCTCTATTTTTCTGTGCTCCATATACCTGTCCAGAAGTCTCTTAAAAGACCCTGTCGTTTCCGCGATCAATGAAATTAATTTTCATGGGTCAGAGAGGTTGATAAACTAATTATGGCTTTGTGAGGGATTATATTTTCATACCACATCTTTCAAAGCATAACATTTTCTGAAGAATGTTGAGATGAAGTCGCTCAGTGAGAATTGTTCAGAAATATCTGAAGTTCTTGCGATTTCTTAAGATTATTATGGAGAAGATAATCTTGGAAATCACAGGAGGCAAGGGGCAGCACATAACCTAGTGATTAGCACAACAATTTACAGCACCAGCGACATGGGTTCGATTCCCACCTCTGTTTGGGAGCTTGTACACAGGTCAAATCCATACCGGTTGGTAGGCCAAGTAGTCATTGTAAATTGTCCAATGATTAGGCTAGGATTAAATCAGGGGTTGCTGGGCAGTGAGGCTCGTAGGGCTGGAAGGCCCTGTTCTGCACTGTATCTCAAAAAATAGAGAAGATTGTAAAATCATAAATGGAACACTACATGCTACAGTTTTTCAACATTTAATTTCATTTGTAAATTCTCTTGAAGTTACTGTCAAGTTCATTGTGTAATAATGGTGAACACTGATGGTTTTGTCATTGTTACAATCAGTGTATTCAAACTATGTTATTTTTCCATAAGTATCAAGCAAAAACTGTATTAAAAGAATGAATGAATGCCCAATGGTGCTCAAGTAATAAAAATAATAACCATATTTAATGAGAAATAAATAAATTTAATAATGAAATTTATTGAAGCCTTTGCAAGTTGCCTCAATGTTTGTGTGTTGCTTTTTCTGAACTCCCTTTGCAAATGACTAATGTTAAATTACTTTGTCTGCAAATACGAGAACTATGTCATATTGAACTATGACCCATGACAATTAGACCTGATCGACAGAGGGTTTGTACCAGCAATGAAGAAATGAGAATAAAATGCATGAAGATCAAGCAAAAGTAAAATAGTCATTCCATACACTTCACTGCTCTCAATAGCAAGAACCTATGATCAGTTTGCGTATAAGGAGAAGGTGGGAGTGGAGGATGCTATCACGTATTTGCTGCACAAGTCACTCTCTCACCTAGATGGGGTCAGTTGTGCTGTGAGGATTACATTCCTTGACTTCTCTAGTGCCTTTAACACCATCCAGCCCAAGATCTTAAGGCACAAACTAACGGAGATGGGAGTAGACTCTCACATGGTGGATTGGATAGTGGACTACTTGACAGATAGACCTCAATATGTGCGGTTGGGAGACTGTAGGTCTGACACGGTGGTCAGCAGCACAGGAGCGCCGCAGGGAACCGTACTCTCTCCGGTCCTGTTCACCCTGTACACATCAGACTTCCAATATAACTCGGAGTCCTGCCATGTGCAGAAGTTCGCTGATGACACGGCCATAGTGGGGTGTGTCAGGAATGGACAGGAGGAGGAGTATAGGAAACTGATACAGGACTTTGTGATATGGTGCAACTCAAACTACCTGCGTCTCAATATCACCAAGACCAAGGAGATGGTGGTGGACTTTAGGAGATCTAGGCCTCATATGGACCCAGTGATCATTAATGGAGAATGTGTGGAGCAGGTTAAGACCTACAAGTATCTGGGAGTACAGTTAGACGAGAAGCTAGACTGGACTGCCAACACAGATGCCTTGTGCAGGAAGGCACAGAGTCGACTGTACTTCCTTAGAAGGTTGGTGTCATTCAATGTCTGTAGTGAGATGCTGAAGATGTTCTATAGGTCAGTTGTGGAGAGCGCCCTCTTCTTTGTGGTGGCGTGTTGGGGTGGAAGCATTAAGAAGAGGGATGCCTCACGTCTTAATAAGCTGGTAAGGAAGGCGGGCTCTGTCGTGGGCAAAGTACTGGAGAGTTTAACATCGGTAGCTGAGCGAAGGGCGCTACTACGGAAAACTCTGAACATCCTCTACATAGCACCATCCAGAGACAGAGAAGCAGTTTCAGCGACAGGTTACTGTCGATGCAATGCTCCTCAGACAGAATGAAGAGGTCAATACTCCCCAATGCCATTAGGCTTTACAATTCAACCGCCAGGACTTAAGAACTTTTTAAAAGCTATTATTAATGCTTTTTGAGATAGTGATTTAGATGCATATCATATTTTTTTTACTGAGTTAAGTATTGTATGTAATTAGTTTTGCTACAACAAGTGTATGGGACATTGGAAAAAAGTTGAATTTCCCCATGGGGATGAATAAAGTATCTATCTATCTATCTATCTATCTATCTATCTATCTATCTATCTATCTATCAGTTAAATGGATACAAGCAGAGAGGTTGACTAGGTTACAAGAAAAAAGATACTCTATTAAACACATACTCTCCTTCAAGGGGCAATTATTTTCAACAAAATGTAGGAAGGCATGGTGGTATATTTTCTGTGAATAATAATTACTTATGCTAAGATATCAATCGATTAATATGTGTACTTTTGCTTACTTTCAAATTTAATACTGCTTCCATTTTTTAAATCTTCTTTGGAACTGGATTACTGTTAGAAGTATTACAGCCAGCAACATAATCTCTTAGTAATTGGTAAGGTCTCATTTGACTCCAGCTTTCCTGGCTCATTTTGCTTCAAAATGTATCATTGCATAATGCTATGCTGCTAACTGGTCAGCAAATATGCAAATGTGGTTTCTATCAGGACAAAGATAGAAAATACAGCTGAATCATCCATTATGTGAATAAATAGACGATTAAGTGTATTGATTGGACGGTTTAAATTGAGAAATGTCCCAATGGATAGAACAAAGTGAACTAGTAAACTCCACCACACACACATGCTGATAATTTGCTGAAATGCCCTTACATTTTTGAAGTGAACCTTACAAGTGACAATATAAACATAAGATATAGGAGAAGGAGTAAGCCAGTTGGTCCTGCAGATTCATCCAGACTGACCAGTTCATTGTAAAATTTGAGCTGTGATATGCCTAGACAGCAGTTAACTACTATTCTTTGGACTTACATTGGGATTCATTAGAAAGGGCAAAAGATGGAAATATCTTTGTGAAAAGGGAATGAGAATTAATACGGTAAGTAACAGGCAATTGCAAACTCAAGACCACCCTTACTGAGTGAAACAAGCTGCCTTGCACTGCAGTGACCTGATTTGCATGGGCTACCTCCATTGTAATATATGAGGTACATACAAGGGGTGATTGATGTGTTTGTGGCCTAAGGTAGAAGGAGTCAATTTTAGAAAACCTAGCACATTTATTTTTCAACATTGTCCCCTCCTACATTTACACACTTAGTCCAGCGGTCGTGGAGCATAAGGATCTTAGACCTCCAGAAAGTGTCCACAGCAGGAGTGATTGATAAATTTGTGGCCTAAGTAGAAGGAGCTGAGTTATACAGCTCTCTTTACATACACATGCAGGTCAACTCTTTGTGATTTTGCAGAAAGTTTGAAGTTAGTAACTCATCTCCTTCTACCTCAGGCCACAAACTTATCAATCACCCCGATGCATTATTAACTTCAAACTTTCTTCATAATCACTCAAGGAGTTGAACTGCATGTGTATGTAAAGAAAGCTGTATAACTCACACAAAATGCTGGTGGAACGCAGCAGGCCAGGCAGCATCTATAGGGAGAAACAATATCGACGTTTCGGGCCGAGACCCTTCATCAGGACTAACTGAAAGGAAAGATAGTAAGAGTTTGAAAGTAGGAGGGGGAGGGGAAAATGCAAAATGATAGGAGAAGATCGGAGGGGGTGGGGTGAAGCTAGGGGTGGGGGGAAGCCTAGGCCTCCCGTCCCATGATCCTTTCCCTTCTCTATCTCTGTATCCCTTTTGCCAATCACCTTTCTGGCTCTCAGCTTCACTCCACCCCCTCCGGTCTTCTCCTATCATTTCGCATTTTGTGTGTGTTGCTTGAATTTCCAGCATCTGCAGATTTCCTCGTGTTTGCAGTATAACTCATCTCCTTCTACTTAGGCCACGAACTTATCAAACACCCCAGCTGTGGACACTTTCTGGAGATCCAAAATCCATATGCTCCACGACCGCTGGACTAAGTGTGTAAATGTAGGAGGGAACTGTGTTGAAAAATAAATGTGCTAGGTCTTCTAAAATTCACTCCTTCTACCTTAGGCCACAAACTTATCAATCACCCCTCGTAAGTTGCTATTCCACCCGAAAGGAATGTTTGAGCTTTTGGATGGTAGGAAGAAAATAAGTTAATAAGGCAGATGTTGCATTTTCTGCAGATACATGGGAAGCTATTGAGAGAAACGGAGAAAGATTTGGCGGAGATGGAACCAGGATGTTAAATTCCCACGGGAGCATTCCTTTTACATTGTTTTATTTCATTCTTCCATCTCCAACCACATGAATTCTTAGGCAATTTGTCCTTCTTTCCTTGTAAAGACAATTGCCTGTCTCTGAGCATTTGTAGTGCTTTCTGCTTTTATTTTAGATAACCATCAGCTGCATTTTTTTCTCGCCACCACCTCAATCTGCAAATGGACCTGTAGGGAACCCTGCATGAGAAACTCCCAAGTCTCTTTGCACCTCAGGTTTTTGAATTTTCTCTCCATTTAAAAAACAGTCTATGCTTTTATTTCTTCTACCAAAGTGAATGACAATACACTTCCCAACACTACTCCATCAGCCATTTTTTTGTCCATTCTCCCAATCTCTTGAAGTCCTTCCGTAGCCTCTCTGCTTCCACAATGCTACCTACCCCTCCATCTATTGTCTGCAAACTTGGCCACAAGGCCATCAATTCCACCATCCAACTCATTGACATATAAATTAAGAAGAAGCAGTTCCAACACAAACCTCTGTGGGACACAATAGTCACTGGCAGCTAACAAGAAAAGGTTCCCTTTATTCCCCTCTTTGACTCCTACCAATCAGTCAATGCTCTGTCTATGCTAGTATCCTTCCTGTAATCACATGAGCTCTTAACTTATGAAGCAGCCTCAAGTGTGGCAATCTCCCAATATAAACTGCAATACGAAGATTTTGTGAGAAAGCTTTTCAACGTCAAAGAGGACCATTTCAATTCAAGTTAGAAGGAGGAATTTGATGCCAATTTGTCACAGGACTTCGTACACAGTGTACAATCCATTCTTTCAGGATAGCAATTATCACTAATTTAATTTACATTCCTCTACAGCTGTCCATTGTGAAGCACTGGATTGCTGACATTATGGCATTCAGCGCAGAACACGTGTAAGTTCGTAAGCCAAAAATACCAAAATTGAAGCATAGATTGTCATCTTGCTAGTCTATCTTACTGTCATCTGTGCTCATTTTATTGCCAATGAGGCTTTGATTTGAGGCAGGGTTTGAATCTGGTCTTGTGAGGTATTACTGCCAACCAGTGATCCTTCAATCCTTCATAATCCTTCAATTATTAGGATTATTCTTAATGAATGCAGGAGCTGTATCATCTCTTATTCCTCTTCAAGAGACTGGTGCTTGTGTTATCATCCTTGCCACTCAGTCAAAGCTTTTGTGATTACCTGTCAGATACCCAGCTTGACTTTTGGACGCCGATGCCAAGATGGGACCGTGTATAGGTGTTCCTTCTAGGTCTAGGGTTTTTCAAAGTTCAAAGCAAATTTAATCATAGTACATAAATGTCACCATACACAACACGGAGATTCATTTTCTTGTGGGCATAGTCAGTAAATCCAAGAAACATAATAGAATCAATGGAAGACCACACCCAACAGAACATACAAACAACCAATGTACAAAAGACAACAAACTCTGCAAACACAAAAGAAAGAAAAAAAAGAATTATTGATAATTCTCCAAAAACATCTGCAGGCTCTTCCACTGAAAGTCAAAAACAACTCACCAGCTATGTTGCAGCAACCTCTGAGAGAGGCATTAGCACAAGAAAGGGTACATGGACGGCCAATACTAAGGGAATGTACAGAAAAGCGTATCTTCAGTTTGTCAAATTTGTGAGTAATAGAGAATGATTTAATTTACATTTATACAGTATTTGTCGCGGAAATGTTATTTTGTACAGGTTTCTGTCTTCAAATTATGACCAAGAAATCCAATAATGTTTATTGACACAGAGAGAAGAGACAGTATTGAAATATTGAGGAATGCAGAATTAAGTCTAACCAATGTGGAATATGCATATTAATACAGTTTAATTGATTCATTATTGATTATTATAAGTTTCAATTGCAGTATAATGGAATCTGAGTAAAAATATTTTGTTTGCTAGAAAGTAACAGCTTCTGCAGTTCTTTATTCTAACTGTCAGTAATTTTTTTCCTTGCACTGTACCATTGTTACAAAAACAGTGAATTTCATGACATACAGCATTGTGCAAAAGTCTTAGGCACATATACATAGCTGGGGTGCCTGAGATATGCAGAGAATGGTGCGGACAGCCCAGCGTATCTGTAGATGCGAACTTCCCACTATTCAGGACATTTACAAAGACAGGTGCAAAAAAAGGGCCCATTGGATCATTGAGGATCTGAGTCACCCCAACCACAAACTGTTCCAGCTGCTACCATCTGGGAAATGTTACCGCAGCATAAAAGCCAGGACCAACAGGCTCCGGGACAGCTTCTTCCACCAGGCCATCAGACTGATTAATTCATGCTGACACAACTGTATCTCTATGTTATATTGTCTATCCTATTGTACATAACATTTATTATAAATTACTATAATTGCACATTACACATTTGAACAGAGACATAGAGTAAAGATTTTTATCCCTCATGTATTTGAAGGATGTAAGTAATAAAGTCAATTCAATCCAATTCAATATGGAGTGGAGAGTGAGTTTGTAAATCTAGTGGGAGCAAAGGATGTTGGAAATGGCGAGTGTGGAGCACCATGGGAAGGGTCTGGGACAGGTGGCAGAGGAGGAGTGCCAGGGGTGGGGTTGGTGCGGGTGCAGACACACCCAACCCTGAGACACCAGGCACGAGAATCAGGTTTATCATCACTCACATATGTCATGAATTTTTTTTGTGCAGCAACAGTATAGTGCAATACATAAAATTATTACAGTGCAAAGGACTTAAGCATCCTAGCTATAGACATATATGTGCCTAAGAATTTTGCACAATACTACATGTCAATGATTAAAAACCTGGGTGACTCGGTGGAGATATGTCTCTACCAGAGGAGGAGTAAAGCTCTCCTTTCCTATGCTAGCCTGCATGTCACCCTAACACCAGGCAGACAATCTCTGAAGACCGTTGATAATGGCTGGGGTCACCGGTCTTGATAGGACACTGCCCAGAAGAAGGCAATGGCAAACGACTTCTGTAAAAATATTTACCAAGAACAGTCATAGTTACGAGACCATAATCACCAAGTATGACACAGCACATATGATGATGTCATATGACACGGCACATAATGATGAAGATGAATAATCCTGATTTTGATTCTGAAACCATTTTTGTAAAGATACCTGAACTCCATTCCAATTCAAACAATGTGTAGAGAATCATACTGATGAATTATCTGGACAAGAAATGGAAAATAGATCATATTGTCTTTCTTACACCAGTCAGGAACCACCTTATTAATCACTCTGAAGGAAGCATTGTGTTCAGGCTGTAGTTCACTTTTCAATATTGAAAGTCAAAGGAAACACTTAAAGATTTGACAGAATCACAGAAAAAAAAGTTAATCAAAAGGTGAGACTGCACAATGATATTTCATAGGAAACAAATGAGACACTTTTAAAGGAACAGTTGTTGGCATATGGGTTAAGCAAATTCCCAAATGAAAAATTTGTCAAACTACCCTGATCAGTAGTAGAACAATTCGTAAATGCAAAGAAAGGTAAGATACAGGTTATGAAAGTAATAAGTAATATCCAAAATCCTTTTACAAGGTTAACAAAAAAGACATGTAAAGAAAGAAGGACAAATGTATTAAAAAGTTTGCTTAGCAGCATATCATCAAATTAGTGGCCAGAAGAACTGGTGGAAACCATAAATATCTCTGAGATCTGAAGATAAGCATATACTATTAAATAAAGTACATACAATGAATGTGTCACAACCACGGATTTGGCAGCACAGCAGATACGGCAATTGCGCTCGTGAATATGCATGTGTCAGCTAATTATTATTTCATTGTGATAGTATTTAACTCCATTCATTCCGTCTTTGTTGTTGTCAAGACTTGGTCACAGCACAGCAACACTCCGCTGCCTGTTTGCATTTGGTTTTGCCTAAGAAATTGTATTGTTAAGTCAACTGACTCTGAAGACAAGCAGTATCAATTTTATTGACGTTCGGGCCAAAACTCTTTGTCAGGACGAACTAAAAGAAAAGGTAGTAAGAGATTTGAAAGTAGGAGGGAAGGGGGAAATCCAAAATGATAGGAGAAGACAGGAGAGGTTGGGATGAAGCTAAGATCTGGAAAGGTGATTGGCAAAAGGTATACAGAGCTGGAGAAGGAAAAGGATCATGGGACGGGGGGCCTAGGGAGAAAGAAAGGGGGAGGGGAGCATCAGAGGGAGATGGAGAACAGGCAAAGAGTGATGGGCAGAGAGAGAAAAAAGGGAGGGGGGAAATAAATAAGTCAGGGATGAGGTAAGAAGGGAAGGAGGGGCATTAACAGAAGTTAGAGAAATCAATGTTCATGCCATCAGGTTGGAGGCTACCCAGACCAACCTGAGTGTGGCTTCATCTTGACAGTAGAGGAGGCCGTGGATAGACATATCAGAATGGGAATGGGACGTGGAACTAAAACGTGGCTACATTTGGTTGAGGCTGCGTGAGTGTCCTTCAGCAAGGCACTTAGCCACACATTGCTCTGCGACGACACCAGTGCCAAGCTGTATGGGTCCTAATGCCTTTCCCTTGGACAACATTGGTGGCGTGGAGAGGGGAGACTTTCAGCTTGGGCAACTGTCGGTCTTCCATAAAAAATAACCTTGCCCAGGCTTGCGCCCTGGAAACTTCCCAAGGTGCAAATCCATGATCTATCGAGACTAACGGAGGCCTACATCTCCCAAGTAAAAATGTTGCCTTGGTTACACGTGGGATTAAATTTCCTGAAACAAAACAAAAATCTCAATGACATTCTCCCCCAAATCCTGAAAAGCATAATGAATAAGATTTACAAAGACCATATAATCATGACTATAATATCATTGATTTCTGGTGACTTTCAATAGACAATAGACAATAGACAATAGGTGCAGAAGTAGACCATTCGGCCCTTTGAGCCTGCACCGCCATTCTGAAGATCATGGCTGATCATCTACTATCAATACTCGGTTCCTGCTTTGTCCCCATATCCCTTGATTCCCCTATCCATAAGATATCTATCTAGCTCCTTCTTGAAAGCATCCAGAGAATTGGCCTCCACTGCCTTCCGAGGCAGAGCATTCCAGACCCCCACAACTCTCTGGGAGAAGAAGTTTTTCCTTAACTCTGTCCTAAATGACCTACCCCTTATTCTCAATCCATGCCCTCTGGTACTGGACTCTCCCAGCATCTGGAACATATTTCCTGCCTCTATCTTGTCCAATCCCTTAATAATCTTATATGTTGCAATCAGATCCCCTCTCAATCTCCTTAATTCCAGCGTGTACAAGCCCAGTCTCTCTAACCTCTCTGCGTAAGACAGTCCAGACATCCCAGGAATTAACCTCGTGAATCTACGCTGCACTTCCTCTATAGCCAGGATGTCCTTCCTTAACCCTGGAGACCAAAACTGTACACAATACTCCAGGTGCGGTCTCACCGGGGCCCTGTACAAATGCAAAAGGATTTCCTTGCTCTTGTACTCAATTCCCTTTGTAATAAAGGCCAACATTCCATTAGCCTTCTTCACTGCCTGCTGCACTTGCTCATTCACCTTCAGTGACTGATGAACAAGGACTCCTAGATCTCTTTGTGTTTCTCCCTTACCTAACTCTACACCGTTCAGATAATAATCTGCCTTCCTGTTCTTACTCCCAAAGTGGATAACCTCACACTTATTCACATTAAACGTCATCTGCCAAGTATCTGCCCACTCACCCAGCCTATCCGTCACCCTGAATTCTCCTAACATCCTCATCACATGTCACACTGCCACCCAGCTTAGTATCATCAGCAAATTTGCTGATGTTATTCTCAATGCCTTCATCTAAATCGTTGACGTAAATCGTAAACAGCTGTGGTCCCAATACCGAGCCCTGTGGCACCCACTAGTCACCACCTGCCATTCCGAGAAACACCCATTCACCGTTACCCTTTGCTTTCTATCTGCCAACCAGTTTTCTATCCATGTCAATATCTTCCCCCCAATGCCATGAGCTCTGATTTTACCCACCAATCTCCTATGTGGGACCTTATCAAATGCCTTCTGAAAACCGAGGTACACTACATCCACTGGATCTCCCCTGTCTAACTTCCTGGTTGCATCCTCGAAAAACTCCAATAGATTAGTCAAGCATGATTTACCCTTGGTAAATCCATGCTGGCTCAGCCCAATCCTATCACTGCTATCTAGATATGCCACTATTTCATCTTTAATAATGGACTCTAGCATCTTCCCCACTACTGATGTTAGGCTGACAGGATGATAGTTCTCTGTTTTCTCCCTCTCTCCTTTCTTAAAAAGTGGGATAACATTAGCCATTCTCCAATCCTCAGGAACTGATCCTGAATCTAAGGAACATTGGAAAATTATTACCAATGCATTCGCAATTTCCAGAGCCACCTCCTTTAGTACCCTAGGATGCAGACCATCTGGACCTGGGGATTTGTCAGCCTTCAGTCCCATCAGTCTACTCATCACCGTTTCCTTCCTAATGTCAATCTGTTTCATTTCCTCTGTTACCCTATGTCCTTGGCCCATCCATACATCTGGGAGATTGCTTGTGTCTTACCTAGTGAAGACAGATCTAAAGTACTTATTAAATTCTTCTGCCATTTCTCTGTTTCCCATAACAATTTCACCCAATTCATTCTTCAAGGGCCCAACATTGTTCTTAACTATCTTCTTTCTCTTCACATACCTAAAAAAGCTTTTGCTATCCTGCTTTATATTCCTGGCTAGCTTGTGTTCGCACCTCATTTTTTCTCCCTGTATTGCCTTTTTAGTTAAGTTCTGTTGTTCCTTAAAAATTTCCCAATCATTTGTCCTCCCACTCACCTTAGCTCTGTCTTTCTAGAAGAGTTAAAAGAACAGAGTAATATCAGAATACAAAGGACTGAAGATGCTGAAACCTGGAGTTAAAAACTAACTGCTGCATGAAATCACAAGTTGAGCAGCATCTTTTAGGAGAGGATTTGTTGACTTTGTTGGGTCAAGACCATGAATCAGACTGAAAGTGGTGTGGGAAGACACCTGCTATAAGGAGCAGAGGGCGAGGGGTGAGATTGTGGCCGGCATGTGATATGTGTACTGAGGAAGGATGAAGGATGATGGGAAGGAGCTGTGTCAGAAGGGGGAGAGCTGGAATTGAGAGACAGAGGCTGATCAGTTACAGATGGAGACCGACAAGGAAAAGATGAAGATGGAGCTAAGTGTAGAGAGATGTGCATGTAGGTAGAGACACCAGGTGAGTGGTGAGAAAAGGCTATCTAATAGGGAAACATTAAAGGAGAGATAAAGGGCAAATAGAACCATAGGTGATGGGGTCTGAGAGAATCAGAAATGTATCAGAGGGAGAGAGGGAGTGAAAGAAAGAGACAAATGGAGAAAGGAAGAGAAAGAGGTGGAGGAGAAAGGAAGGGGGAGAGAGGGGGAGGGGGGAGAGAGTGAGAGAGAAAGGTTACCAGAAATTGGAAAATTCGATGTTCATACCATCATTTTATAGACTCCTTGTGCAGAATCAGAGGTGTCATTCCAGATGGCATTGGGTCTCACTCTGACACTGGAGAAGACTGAAGATGGACAGGCCAATGTGGGAAAGGGAAGGGGTGTTGAAATCGCATGCGATGATGAACTTAGGATGACCTTTACAGTTAGAGCAGAGGTGTTCTGCAAATCTGTCGCTTCATCTGATATACTGGATTCAATGAGAGTTCTATTGATTGGAGGAGCTGATTATAAATCTTTACCACACTTGAAAGTACTGTTTAAGTCCTGGATGGTAGTGAAGGATAAGATATAGGAACAAGTTTATCTCGTACAGATGCAGGGGAAAATGCCAGTGGTCAGGGAGTGGAGAGTGGAAAATGTGGGTAGTGGTGAGGTCATATTGCAACTAGAGGAAATGACAAAGGATAATATGCCCCATTAGGGTGAAAGGTGAGGAATCGGGGAATTCTCTGTTCTGTTATAGTCAGAGCAACATGAAAGCAGAAGTAGACAAGATGGAAGAAACATGATAGATTCTTGGAATACAAGGCATCATCTTGAGAGTGGATGCGGTGGAGATTGAGAAACTGAAAGAAAATGAGATTGCATTCTTACAAGAGACAGGATGGTAAGAAGTCTAGTCTAGATTGTGTGGAAATTGATGAGTTTATAATAAATGACAATGGATTGTTTTGTTTCTTAAGATGGGGATAGAAAGATCCATTAAAAGGAGAGAAGTGTCAGAAATAGTCCAAGTGAGTTTCAGAGAAAAGTGGGAATTAGCAATGAAGGTAATAAAGGCTAGTATTATGAGCATATTCAGAAAATGCAACTATAGACCCATTTGTATTGTATATCTACCAATTCCCTTTTATCAACAGCGCTTGTCAATTCTTCAAAAAACTCCTATAGATTGGCAAATGTAGCTTCTCTTTCATAGAACTAGGTTGACTTAATGGGATTACTTTAGATTTTACCAAGTAGCCTGTTACTGTTCATATATCCATTGTGTTTGTTGCTGATGGATTTGACAAAAAAAATAACTGATCACATTTTTTGAGTTGGTTCCCAGCAACATTCATTTAAAAACTAATCCATAAGATCTGATCATTTTCTCATAGGACCCCAACAGTGGCTTCTTTGCCCATTCATCTTGTTGTCTCAGGACCTTCCTAGAGCGAGGGTTCCCAACACATTTTTATGCCATGGACCTCTACCATTAACCAAAGGGTCCAGGGATCCCATGTTGAGAACCCTTCTCCTAGAAGCTAATTTGAGCCCTAGCAACATGCATGCATCTTGCTCTCCATTCTGTAGTGCCCTCCATTGTTTGCATTTTCAAATCAAACAGTCACCCTAATGTATCAGGATTCCAGCTGCCACTTGAGATTAATCATTTTAAATTGAAAAACATTGACTTGTTACATACACCTGTTAGAGTGCATTTTCCAGATACCTTATGAGGTAACCGTAGCCTTCAGCCAGGAGCAGATGTCATCAGGTGGTTCCCAACCTTCACAGAATGTTTTGACCCTTAACCACGACACTCTCCAGTTGGTGGGCTGGCAGTGTTGGCCAAATCACTGCCTACCTGCTCCTGGCTTCCAGCTTCCCTCCTCTCTCCTACTCCAAATCCAACAAGAGTCTCGTTCTGCCTCTTCCCCCATCCTACAAGCTGCTTGTTTTTTGCTCCTTCCATCCAGGCCCAGAGCTGACAACAATCACCATGCTGATTTGACTGGGAAACCTCCACAGCCGATCTCCACAGGGAACAACCATGCCTGGCATCCCTTGTCTTTGCACTCCTGCACTAAGGGCTGGTACTTCAAGGCCTTTCTTTCGTGGGCCTCTTCCCATCCCTCCTCCCACAACACCGTCAGCTCAACCAGAATTATTTTCCCGTCTTCAGTTGACCACAATACAATCTGAGCGGAGGGTTGTGTGCACCAGCTCCGGGAACTGCGGCCTCCTTCCCACATTGACCCTCATCTCCCAGGACCTGGCCGTTAGCAGCAGATTTGGCTTTGGTTGTTTAGTTACGAAAGGCCTGGCTCCCTCTTTGATGAAGGTGATGGCCTTCCTCAAATCTGTGCCAGCCGTCCTCTTATAAAGAAATCTAATTAGGATTGTAATGTGAAGAGCAACATGCTCTAGATGCTAATACTCTGAAACATGTCTGAAACGCTCAGTTGGGCAGGCAATATTTGCACAGAAGGAAAAGTTTGATTGTGACTCTTGGGCTTAATGGATGAACCACATGAGGTTGCATTAGAGGTCACAGAAATTCACAGATCTCATTGGGGATAACGTGTCCTTTAAATACCATGGTTTTGAGGTTGTTCTGGAAGTAAATGAGAACTATTATATTTCACACAGGTTCATTTCAAAATCTCACTATAGATATACAATTAATGTAATTTAGAAAGATCTTGCACAGAGAAAAAGGCAAACAGAAATTTTACCTAAAAGTCAGGAGTCAAATTTCCTGACCGAGACAACTGGAAAAGTACATCAAAATTTCTCTTCTCTAGGTGTCCACTTTGAAATGGACAATGCTTTTTTCTTAAAATCATATGACCAAAAGACCATAAAACATAGGTGTAGAATTGGACTATTCGGACTATCAAGTTTGCTCTGCTGTTCCAGCATGGCTGATTATTTATTCCTCTCAGACCCATTCTCCTGCCTTCTCCCCATAACCAACAGCAACCCCTGCAGAACATCACTAGTCACTGGCAGCCAACCAGAAAAGGCCATACTTATTGCCACTCTTTGCCTCCTGCCAATCAGCCAAGTCCATGCTGGTATCTTTGCTATAATACCATGGGCTATTCTCTTGTTTGTAATCCTCATTTATGGCAGCTTGTCAAAGGCCTTCTGAAAATCCAAGTAAACCACATCCACAGTCTCTCCTTTGTCTTTCCTGCCTGTTATTTCCTCAAGGACTTCTAACAGATTTGTCAGGTAAGATATCCCTTTAAAAAAATTATGCTGACTTTGGTCTATTTTATCATATGCATCCAAGTACCCTGAAAACTCATCCTTAATAATGGACTCCAACATCTTACAGGCAACACTGAAGTCAGGCAAACTGGCCTATAATTTCCTGCTATTTATCTCCCGTTCTTCTTAGAGTGGAGTGACATTTGCAATTTTCCAGTCCTCTGGAGCCTTTACAGAATCAAGTGATTCTTGAAAGATCAGTACTGATGCCTTCAGCTCCCTCTTTCAGAACCATGGTGTGTAATCCATCTGGTCCAGGTAACTTCTCTACTTCAGACCTTTCAGCTTCCCTTGTTCTTTGTAAAGCAACTGCACTCACTCCTGCCCCAAAACTCTGAATTTCTGAAACGCAGCTGGTGTCATCCACAGTGAGGACTGACACATAAGACTTACTGAGTTGTCTACCATTTCTTTTTCCCCTATTAGTACCTCTCCAGCATCATCTTTGAGTGGTCCAATATCTACTCTGGCCTCTGTTTTACTTCTTATATATCTGAAATTATTATTGGTATCCTCTTTTATGTTATTGGCTAGCTTACCTTCACAATTCATGTTTCCCTCTTTATTGCTTTTATAGTTGCCTTTGGCTGGTACTTAAAAGCTTCCCAATCTTCTAGCTTCTCACTAACTTTTGCTGTATTGTATGATGTCTCTTTGGTTTTTATGCTGTCTTTGATTTCCCTTGTCAGCCACGGTTTCCTGATCCCCCTTTTAGAATCTTCTTCTACTTTGAGATGTTTCTTTCCTGTGCCTTCCAAACTGCTCTCAGAAATCCCTGCCATTGCTGTTCTGCCATCATCCTTGCTAGCGTCCCCTTCCAATCAACTTTGGTCAGCTCTCTCTCATGCCTCCATAGTTCTCTTTACTCCACTCTGATACTGATACATCTGATTTTAGCTTCTCCCTCTAAAAATGCTGGGTGAACTCGATCATATTATGATCACTGCCTCCTAAGGATTCTTTTACCTTAAGCTCCGTAATCAAATCTGGTCCATTACACAAGCTCCAATCCAGAATTTCCATTTGCCTGGTGGGTTCAACTACAAGCTCTTCTAAAAACCATCCTGCAGGCATTCTACAAATTCCCTGTCTTGGGATCCAGCACCAACCTAATTTTCCCAAACTGCCTGCATATTGAAACCCCCCCCCCCCCATTACTATTGTAACATTGCTCCTTTTATATGCCTTTTCTACCTCCCATTGTAATTTGTTCCGCATATCCTGGCCATTGATTGGAGCCTTGTATAAAACGTCCATCAGGGTCTTTTTACCCTTGCAGTTTCTTATCTGTACCCACAAGGATTCTTCTGATCCCATGTGAATGAATTTCTAGTCCACTATTGCTATACATGCATACATCCACCAACTAAAACCTCCACCAACCTGAGTCCACAGACCCCTTGCTTAACGGTCTTGGTCCATGGCATAAAGAAAGCTTTGGAATCCCTGATCTCCACCATCCTGTCCATGCCCTCTTCTTGCAGCTACCTTCAAGCAGGAGATGCAGATGACTGAGGTCGCACACCACCAGGTTCAAGAACAGCTACTTCCCTTCAACCACTAGGTCCTTAAGCCAACCCGTACAAGCTTAATCACTGCAGTACAGGAACGCTATGAACACTTCAACTTCATTTTGAAATGCTGAGTTCTTCCTTGTTAAATGGTGTATAATTTATGTTTAATTTGTGTTTTACTTTTGAATACTGCTAATATGATGTCTGTGATGCTGCTACAGGTTTTTCACTGTACCTGAGCGTGCATGTAATTTTGTACACGACAATAAGTTCTCCTTTGACTTTGATTGATAGAGAACTATATTCCACTTATCCTTCTTACTGTTATATTTATTTTTAATTCATTTAATTCATTCAATTCTAATGTATTGATTATCATTATTTTATAATACTTGTAATCATATAAATTCTTAGTTATAACTTTAATTTGCTATATCTTTTCTCATAGTTTCCTCTCAAATAAACAAAATGGTTATCTTTACATCAAACTAAAATGATCAGAAATTCATAAGGCAAACACGAGGAAATCTGCAGATGCTGGAAATTCAAGCAACACACACAAAATGCTGGTGGAACGCAGCAGGTGTTCGCTGAACACCTACACTCTGTAGTTCGCTGAACACCTACGCTCTGTCCGCCAGAGAAAGCAGGATCTCCCAGTGGCCACACATTTTAATTCCACGTCCCATTCCCATTCTGATATGTCTATCCATGGCCTCCTCTACTGTCAAGTTGAAGCCACACTCAGGTTGGAGGAACAACACCTTATATTCCATCTGGGTAGCCTCCAACCTGGTGGCATGAACATTGACTTCTCTAACTTCAGTTAATGCCCCTCCTCCCCTTCTTACCCCATCCCTGATATATTTAGTTTCTCTCTCTGCCCATCACTCTGCCTGTTCTCCATCTCCCTCTGGTGCTCCCCTCCCCCTTTCTTTCTCCCTAGGCCTCCCGTCCCATGATCCTTTCCCTTCTCTAGCTCTGTATCCCTTTTGCCAATCACCTTTCTGGCTCTCAGCTTCACCCCACCCCCTCCGGTCTTCTCCTATCATTTTGCATTTTCCCTCCCCCTCCTACTTTCAAATCTCTTACTATCTTTCCTTTCAGTTAGTCCTGACGAAGGGTCTCGGCCCGAAACGTCAACAGTGCTTCTCCCTATAGATGCTGCCTGGCCTGCTGCGTTCCACCAGCAGAAGTTCATAACATACTTTTTTATTGAAAAGGAATATCTCCATCTCTTGCCAATTAAAGCATTAAGGAAGATTGAAGTCATTGTAACGGGTGTGGAGGATGAGTGAGGGTTCAGTGCCGTTAACCAGGCTCTCGCTCGCCATTGTCGAAGAAGGTGTCTGCATGTGGTGGTCTCTTATTCTCTCTCACTTGCAGCTCATGAGGATTTCTCGCTCCTCGATGATGAGCTGGAGCAATGTTTAATCAACAAGAATTGTACATTTTGACTTTAATTCAGGTTTTTCTGATTTTTTCTAGTTCTAGTTCTATTTCTGGTTGCTGTTTTTGGTTACTACTTTTGGGCAATTTTCAAATTAGTGGCTGGCAAATAATGGACACTGAGCTTAACTGAACTTTTGATTTTGTGTTTTATATTCTGTCTTTTCACGCGTTGTTTTTGGTTGCTGTTTGCGTGACTATTTTTGCACGTTGAGGGGAGGGGTGTTTGATGTTTGATATTTTTATTTGAACAGGTCGGTTATTCTTTGTCTGTGGGGAAGATGAATCTCAGGGTAGTATACTGCATACATACTTTGATAATAAATATACAGTACTTTGCTTCAGTTTCTTTGCACATTTGGAATGTTCTGCTAGTGGAGTAATCAGAACCAAGATTCTGCACAAAATATGAACATAAGAAAAGTTAAGATATTCATATGACATATTGTACCCCTATTTTATTGACAATGTTAACCCTCTGTTAAAATTAAATTCACAGGTAATAATGCACAACATTCAAGATTGTTTAATGTCATCTGTGCATACGTGTAAAGGTGAATGAAATAATGCTGTTAATCATTATTATAAAAGCAATTATTATAACTGCTATGCAAACAAGACAACTTATACCAGCACTCTTATATCTCCAAAGTGATTAATATCAACTCTTTACAATTTTTTTCTTCAGATTTAATTTGAAATTTACACCCAAAGACGTAAGTCAACAAATAAGGGCGAGTTCAACAAAAGTGTTAATCTCCTGTTAGCTGTCAGATTAATCTTAGAATTTTGTTGATTTTTTAATTAATTATATAGTAGTTTAAAGTGAGATGTATTATCCAGGTGAAAATCTCAACCACATCATTGTAAATGAAAATAACCTCTTCAAATTTTTACATTTCCATGGTAAAAAAATAAATAGAAGCAGACTAAGAGAATATTACAGTCAATAGAACATAACTATACTGCCACTTTCTGGCAAGCAAGTGGTAGGGCAGGCATTTGACATTTTTCATATTGTAAAGAAATAGATACATAGTTCCATAATAAGGACAGAAATTAATAAAAGTTTGTCTTGCAGTTTTTCCCTAGGTATTTTATTGCCCAGATGCCTTTACTCTGATGATACTTTGAAGAAATTATCTAAGACCTTCAGGATTCACAAGGTTGTGATTTTTAATTGCAATATTAATGATAGTTGTCCTTAGGATGCCTGACTTCTAAATGTCTGCAATTATTCAAAGTTCTTTGTTATCTATTAGCATACGGTTTTCCAACAAAGTGGTCTGTGAAACCAAAACAATTAATTTAACTGCAGACTGGACCCAAATTTATAAGCAAAAACCTACACTGCAACTTTCTGGCAGCTGTTTCTACATTACTACATGGTGGTGGCATCCGTCGGTCTTGAGAGACCATGGATCTGCGCCTGGAGTTTCCAGGGCGCAGGCCTGGGCAGGGTTGTATGGGAGACCAGCAGTTGCCCAAGCTGCAGGCCTTCCCCTCTCCACGCCACCGATGTTGTCCAAGGGAAGGGCACTAGGACCCATGCAGCTTGGCACCGGTGACGTCGCAGAGCAATGTGTTGTTAAGTGCCTTGCTCAAGGACACAAACACGCTGCCTCAGCTGAGGCTCGAACCAGTGATCTTCACGTTACTAGTCTGATGCCTTGCCCACTAGGCCATGCGCCAACATTACTACATATATGTTCCAAAATGCTGCCAGCAAATGTTAAAGCATGTAAATGGAGATCTTATTATATTTACTGAAAACTAGTGAACCATAAGAAATTCTAAGCGATTAATTGTGCTGTGCAAGGAGATTGAAATATAATCCGACACAATAAATGATGGGATTTGTACACAGTTGTAAAATTTGGATCACAAAATTGTCAACAAATAGAGTGTGTACGTTTTGACCAATATGAACCTCTGAGTTGATAAACAAAAAGCAATGGAACAGCTGTCACTTTGCCTTATCCAGGAAATCTTCAAGGAGCAACGCCTCAAAAAGGCAGCATCCATCATTAAGAACTGCCATCACACAGGACATGCCCTCTTCTCATTGCTACCATCAGGGAGGAGGTACGGGAGATTGAAGTCATACACTCAGTGACTCAGGAACAGCTTCTTTTCATCTGCCATCCGATTTCTGAATGGACATTGAACCCATGACCACAACCTCACTACATTTTTCTCTTTTTGCACTACTTATTTAATTTAACTTTTTTAAACACATATGCATATACTTACTGTAATTTACAGTTTTTACAGTTTTATTATGTATTGCTATGTACTTGCCACAGAACAACAAATTTTACGACATATGCTGGTGACACCAAACTGATTAAGCAATTTTTTCGGAATCTGTGTAAGTATACAATGATGTTAAAGTCAGCATTTTCCATACAATTGATTACCACTGACAGGACCATTACAAAACAAATGGATCATGAAAATCTGTAGTGGATCAGATCTCAAGTCAAGTCAAGTCAAGTCACTTTTATTGTCATTTCAACCATAACTGCTGGTACAGTATATAGTAAAAATGAGACAATGTTTTTCAGGACCATGGTGTTACATGACACAGTACAAAAACTAGACTGAACTATGTAAACAAACGTGAAAAGATTAACGACTTCATTCACTTGAATGGAAAGGAATGGCCGTGGTAAAGAAGCTGCATTATATGTTTTCTCAATTAATTTGTATGCATTTAATGCTCATAAATATTTGCTATTTATACTTTATTTTAACTTACAGGAATTCTAAAACAGATACACTTTAACTAACTTTAATATTAATATTTGTAATAGCTTTGATTGCTGCTAAGCTGAACAGTAGATTTTAACTGGCTGTCAAAGAAATTCTGTGGGAGTGGCATACACTTTACATTCAGAATGCAACACCAGTCAACTCAGAACTGACATCCCTGAAGCAATTTGCACAAAGAAATCCAGTCCAGCTAAGGATGGATTTCGTCAATTGATGCCCACAAGCACACATGACAAACGTTCTAACGTGATCTTGACACATATATTTATCTATGTTTCAAATAATTTCCTGCCCCTGTAGGCTTTCGCAAATAAAACAAAGTGAGGTGGTTTATGTTTAATGAAACCCATAAAACATTTTATTGAAACCCAAAACTTAAACACAAAGCGTGCTAAATATCTTTACATAGCAATGTCATCACATCAGACCAACCGCTTAAAGTGAACCCCAACACAATGTGTAGCAGTTGTGAATTATGTGCATTTCTCCCTATTATGTTAGCCTATACCCTATACCAAGGTTGGCCAACCTTTTACATTCCATGTGTCAATTTTTTTCACGCACGAGTTCAGATGCACCATAAACTCTTGTACCCCGATTGAATTCTTGCAAAAGTATGTTAATATAGACCATATTTAGCATTTTTACATGATATATTGATTTAATATAAGAATAAGATATACATTACTTACCTTAATGAGGCTTTTAACAAATATATTTTGTCTTCCTTTGATCTCTTCCTTTTTCTTAATCACATACTCTCCCCATAACTCAGACCCAAGCACCAGCTTCAGTTTTCCTTCTATTTCAGTCTGATGTTGTGTTTTATAGTTTCTATTAAGATCATGTCTTCTATTATGTGAGGAAGTGTTTTCACAAACAATGCACAACGGTTTTCCTGACAGACCCGCTACAAATAAGAACTCATTTTACCACTGTTCATTGAATTCATGCTTACTATCACTTTCTGCTTTTCTTTTCCTCATTTTCTTTTGCACTGTGATGGGTAACTGAATGTAAAAACAAGGCTTAATTTCTGAAAAACTACGAAATTGCAAATGTTCACAAAGGACGAACAAAGCACAACTCTGTAACGCATGAGTGTCAATTGTAAATTGGCAAAATCCTGCGACGCACCGCTGGTGCAGACGCCTGGCGCCTCAGGATCAAACAAGTATCAAACGTGTATTGAACAGTTATGGAACGACTGCAGAACAAAAGTCCTTCTTTCCTAGTTTGACTCACTGAACATTTTTCTAAATTGAAAACAGATTAATGTGAAATAAGATAACATTCGCCTATAGATGTGCACGAAATAATAAAATCACTAAAAATAATTGCTAAGTTTTAGATTTATTCTCAGTAAAACCCATTTCTAGCTCTAAGCTACTTGAATTCCTGTTATGGATTTTTTTTCTACAAATCGGTTTTTGGTTAATACTTTTTGCATGAGTAGGCTTACTTTTTTACTATTATCACTGGGGTGAAATGCGCCACTTCTAACCATCCAATGCGTAACTCTTGGTGCATGCGCCATAGATTGGCCATCCCCGCCCTATACTAAACTGTCTATATCACATAAAATGAAGCATCTTCAGTGTGGGTATTGAGGTTTGATATAATATTGTTTGTTAATCTTCCCTGTAGCTGCTCTCCACAGCTTCCCAAGCTCCGCCCCCATCTCTAAGCACTTCTCTTCCTCCCCACCCACCCAACCCACACTAGAGCCTGATATTCTAATTTTGGGAAAAGGACATTGCTGCAAAGAACTTCTAAGAACTTCACCCACTGATTTGTTCTTACTTGAATAATGATCAATATTTTTAGGTGACTTTTTATTTTTTTTTATTGAGATAGGGCACGGCACTGCCCATCAGTCCCCCAACTCATAACCACAGGACAATTTACGGTGACCAATTTACAGTCCATATATTGTAGTGGTTGGTAGGTTAATTGGTCACTGTAGTAGGAGCACCTGGAGGAAATCCACGCGGTCACAGGGAGAACGTACAAATCCCTTACAGGCGGTGACGGGAATTGAACCCGGGCCACTGGTACTCTAAAGTGTTATGCTAACCACTACACTACCATGCCACCCTTAAAGGGGTAGCTGAAATTTGAAGTAGATAAACCTGTAAATAAGCAAATCCCAGAATTAGCCATCTATTGTTGGGTCTGAGCTAAGTTAACTTGTCAAAGTACAAAGCCTTTATTAACATAAATGGGAGAAATCAATTTAATGAAGTTTATTTGTAAGTGAGTGCATCTTCTTACTTTTAAGTTTAATTTTTTTGTACTTTAGTTTTTTTTAACATCATTTTTATATGCATCAGATCATGAGTAATTTTGAATGCTTTAGAATAACAAAGATTTTCACAAGCATTCATTTTCAATGACAGCTCTAATAGATATCGAGCCTGGGGCAGGACCTCACCACTGTCCTTAATTCTCCTATGGTCCACTCTCCTCTCCTATCAGATCCCTTTCTCTCCAGCCCTTTAGCTTTCCCACCCCCGGCTTTGCCTATCATCTTCCAGCTATCCTCCTTCCCCTCCCCCATCCTTTTTATTCTGTCATCTTTCCCCTTCCTTTACAGTCCTGAAGAAGGATCTCAGCCCGAAATGTGAACTGTTTATTCATTTCCACGAATGCTGCCTGACTGCTGAGTTCTTCCAGCATTTTGTGTGTCTTGCATCAGCCAGCCGTCTGTGCTGGGAGAGAACCTGCACAGTACTGCATTTCCCTGGTTTACACCGATACGTTGGGTACCAACTTTCCAGCCCAAGGTTGCACATAAAACTACATTGAAGAAAGCAACATGATCCAGGGCAGTTAGCCAAGCCCAAGCAGCAAAAAACCTCATTTCCCCCTCAAAATTACAAAATGAAAGTAATTTCAGGATAATACCGAATATCATCAAGAGTGTCTTTCTACATGGTTAGTGATTAAATCGATTTGATACTCAAAATGGATTCTACACCACATTCAGAATGTTTAGACAACTTCTGTTCTTTAATTCACATTTCCACCTCATGCCATTTTTCTTTTCCACCGCAGCACGGTTGAAGGAAAAGGAATAATGAAAGGATTGGTGAGGAGGCACACGTGATGGACTTCCATTGGTAACATTTCTTGTTCTCTATAGAAGGACGTCTTTTCTAGTCCTTTCATTTTTCCTATTTCTTGATGACCGGCACATATAATTTCTTCTTCATACAGATTTTTGAAAATATAGTGGAATAAGAGCATAAACTGTAAAAGGGATATGGCAATCTTCAATTAATAATTTACTCAATGGTTGCAAGATAAGTCTAAATATTGTAAAACTCTATCATTAGGCCAGCAAGCACAGGGTAATCTGGGGTTTAATATGGTTTCTCAGGTTGTCATAGCCAAGGGTGGGGCAATGGGAAGTAGTGGGGACAAGCTCCCACTACCTATTAAATGCTCCCAATGGTGTGTGTCTCAAATAGCCTATGATAACTAAGTCCAGCTCCTATCCTTCACATCTGCTGAGCGACTAAGTCTGGCAGAACCATTTCTACTGACAGGAGAAGGAGCAAAGGCAGATTACTGGCACCTTAAAACCAGTCACTCCAGGCTGATGGGGCTCAACAGCACATCTAAAAGGAAAACTCTGATCTCAAACCTCTGCTGCTTTGTCGCTATACCCACTTGTGGGGAAGGCTTCGGGAGTAAACTCTGAGGAAAAATCCAGAGATGAAGAGAAGAAAGCAACCTCTCCCTCAATGTCGCAAAAACAAAGGAGCTGGTTGTGGATTACAGGAGGAATGGAGATGTGCTGACTCCTATTGACATCAATGGATTTGGGGTTGAGAGGGTAAATGGCTTCAAGTTCCTTGGCATCCACATCACTGAGGACCTCACGTGGTCTGTACACACCAGCTGTGTGGTGAAAAATGCGCAACAGTGCCTCTTTCACCTCAGAGAGTTGAGGAAGTTTGGTATGGGCCCCCAGATCCAAAGGACTTTCTACAGGGGCACAATTGAGAGCATCCTGACTGGCTGCATCACTGCCTAGATGGGAAGTGTACTTCCCTTAAGTGCAGGACCCTGCAGAGAGTAATGCGGACAGCCCAGCATATCTACAGTTTTGAACTTCCCATGATTCAGGATATTTACAAAGACAGGTGTGAGAAAATGGCCTGTGGGATCAATGGGGACCCAAGTCATCCCAACCACAATCTATTCCAGCTGCTACCATCTGGGAAACAATGCCACAGCATAAAAGCCAGGACCAACAGGCTCCAGGACAGCTTCTTCCACCAGGCCATCAGACTGATTAACTCACGCTGATTTGTGTGTATTTCTACGTTATATTGACTGTTATATTTATTATAAATTATTATAAATTACTATGATTGCACATTGCACATTTGGATGGAGACATAACATAAAGATTTTTACTCCTCATGTATGTGAAGGATGTAAGAAATAGAGTCAATTCAATTCAATCCTAAGGCAGTCCTATATTGAGTTCAACACTGACTGGCAACTCCTGCGATGCCACTGGTGTCAAACTATATCGGTCTCTACCATTCCTTTGGATTCATCAGCTGCATGGAGAGGGGGAGCCTGCTGGATTGGAAACTGCTTGCTCTCCAGAACATACTATTGCAGTTTGTGTATTATACAGACAGCTAGGATTCAATACCCATGGTCGGCCTTCACCAACAGAGAACCTCAATCACTCTATATGGTTGCATAATGTATATGGAACATAAGTTGAATAAACTATCTATTAACAGTTAATTTGTGAACCCAATGTATGTAGGTGAGTCAAAGAATCTACACTGACATTGAATTCAATTTGTTCTACCAATGGACAACTTCTATAACTGTTAGCTATTAAAGAGTTTTCTTTATCAGAACATAAACAAAGTGTACAGGTGCTCATTTGTTAGTCTTTTAATTGACTCCTCACTAAACCAGCTGGGGATTCATTACTCATTTCAGAGTAATCTGTTTTTCATCCAAATTTATACTTATTGCAATGCTGAATTTTTATGTACTTTTCCACAAATCCTGACAGAGTGGAGCAACCTCGAAGCCTTAAATGCCTTGATTTCCAAGTGGTTTCAAAATAACTATCTTTGAAGACTGCAGGACAGAAATCTCACCTTGGTTCCTGTCAAATGCATTGCTAACTTTGCCTTATTGCTATTGCCATTGTTGCTAAAGATACAGATGGTCACAGAACCAGTGCAGTTCTTTAATCCACCCACTATACAGCTGCAACTCCAAGAGGACCACAAACTTGTCACTGGGTTTACAAACTTGGTCCTGACGAAGGGTCTCGGCCCGAAACGTCGACAGCGCTTCTCCCTATAGATGCTGCCTGGCCTGCTGTGTTCCACCAGCATTTTGTGTGTGTTGTTTGAATTTCCAGCATCTGCAGATTTCCTCGTGTTTGCCCTTGTCATTGGGTTTGGCGGCTTACCAAAATGACCCAGAGAGTCATTGGCTGGAGTCAGGGCTTTATGCCTTGGCTCTTGCTGGGGTCACCCATGCCAAACAGGTCAAAGGGTAGGGGCCAGACAGAAAGTGGTCCACTGGTCCTCTGGGTTCAGGTGTTCCACTCAGGGCTAATGACCTTGTCTGATAAGACAAAATTGTTATGGGAACAACAGTGAAGAATCCTTCTACATCTGAGTGAAAATGTATTCCTGAGTCCCCACCCAGGACTTGCATGAACGACAGTAGTGAAAACCACAACAAAGTCACTGACGTGATGAAGGAAGCTCTGAACACTGCCAGAGGTGGAGGGGCCTAAATGCCAGTGGCGTAATGAACAGTAAGAATACCATTGCAATTTATTCCTGTGCCTGAGGTCACAGTGCTGAAAGAGCCAGTGGGAAAACCATATGTTGACAGACATTAATAGTGAAAAAAACTAGAAAACGTGACACATTCTGAGCAAAGTACTAAACAGTATACACATGGTTAAATAAAACTTCAGAAAATGCATTAATAACCAAACATGATGCCCAGTTGAAAATGGTGGACTGCCGCTTCGATGATTAGGCATCAGATGGAATGGAATGCATCACACACAAAATGCTGGAGGAATTCCGCAAGTCAGGCAGCATCTACAGACTCAACATTTCAGATCAAGACCCTTCATCAGTATTGGAACTAAATGCATGATTTTTACCGCAGTACAGCCGTAACCACTTGAGAGAAGCTTGTCTGAGATTAATAGCCATGGTTAAAGGAATTTCCATCAACTAATTCATAAAATGTTACCTCCAGATTTCATGCTTTCTATGCTATGGAGATCGATGGAGGGTGACAAAGGTGAGGCTCTAGGATATGGGTTTGTATAAGAATGAAGATGAGTTGTCAGGCAGGGGTACTGGTCCACTATGTTTCCAGTTATTCAGTCCTGCCTTTCTGTGTCCTGTCAATAGCTTGTTATAAAAACCCTGCTGATATTAGCTGTTGAATGCAGTGTCACCATCAAATAAATTCAGTCACTGAAAGTACATTATTAACCATCATATAATTATTTAAAAGTGATATTTGATATTGGATTACCACACTGAAATTGAATTTTCTTGTGTTTCGGGCCAATGACTAATAACATTTGATATTGAGTATGGAAAGATCCTAGTCTTGGAAGAGGAATAAAGGTCTCAAATATCAAGACATGGTCCTGAGGGTATAAGAGGTTGTGTTGTGATTTGATCCCATGTCATTCTCCTGGGAATCATGTGAAAATGCTAGTTCCTGTGTCAGGAGATTTTGGCCCTTGCCCTAATTCAGACTGTCTTGTATCACAGCTTTGGACATTTCAGAATTGTGGTTTGATTCACTCGTCTACAATTTGGCAGTCTTCTAATTAAATATACTACAGTGGAAAACACAGAAGTTAGCATGTTGATTTTCATGTTCAAAGATCCATTTCAGCTTGACAAATACTTACAATCTTTCATTAGCATGCAAATAAAATCATGATCTTCACTAAGGGCTGATGAGATCTGTGCAAGCTCTGCTAGGGTCTCGGCCCAAAACTTCAATTGTTCATTAATTTCCATAGATGCTGCCTAACCTGCTGAGTTCCTCCAGCATTGCGTGTGTGTTGCTTTGGACTTTCCCCATCACAGAATTACTCGTGTTTATGATTGAAGAAGATACAAGGCTTCCAGGAAGCGGCATAAAGAAGAGACGACTTTGCAGTCATCTGAGGCACCAGGAGACATTTCAAGTTCATAAGGGGAAATTATTTATTTACAGAAGGGCACAGAATAAGCCCTTCTGGTCCTTAGTGCCATGCCACCCAGCAATCCCCCCAATTTAATGCCAGCCTAACCAAGCGACCAAGGGACAATTTACAATGACCAATTAACCTACCTTTGGACTGTGGAAGGAAACTAGAGCACCAGGAGGAAACCCACGCCATCACAGGGAGAATGTACAAGCTCCTTAAAGGCAGCAGCGGGAATTGAACCCAGGTTGCTGACACTGTGAAGCATTGTGTTATCCACTACACCACTGCAGTACCCTAAATTAATAACTGCATTAAAGCTAAACTTGTGTTGGCGCGTGGCCAAGTGGCTAAGGCGTTGGTCTAGTGATCAAAGGTCGCTAGTTTGAGCCTCAGCTAAGGAACTTAACCACACATTTCTCTGCGACGATACTGGTGCCAAGCTGTATTGGCCCTCGCCCTTCCCTTTGACAATTTCTTGACGTGGAGAGGGGAGACTTGCAGCTTAAGCAACTGCCAGTCTTCCATACAATCCTGCCCAGGCCTGCGCCCTGGAAACTTTCTTTTAGCATAAAAGATGATAGGGGAGTATATGGAACAAATTGCCTGAGGAAGTGATTGAACAGGTACAAGTTCAGCTTCTAAAAGATATTTGGACAAGTTCATGGATAAGAAAGGTTTAGAGGGATATAGGCCAAATGCAGAAAAATGGGCCTAACTTGGCTAGGCATCTTGATCAGCATGGACAAACGGGGCTGAACTGCCTGCTTTGATCCTGTTTAACTCTATGTCACACATGCATCATGTGAATGATGCACAGGAAGGTTAATCTTCCCAGCAAGAATAATTCCATTCCAGAGTTTTGTAAAGAGATATTCCATTATATGCTATTTGGTTGGATGCTGAGGGATAGATATTTTTCACTAATTTTAATTACTTTGAAGAAACCTGTGTTGAATAGGTCCCCTTTCTGTGGCAAAATTTATTTATTTTTATTTATTGAGATACAGCGTGGAATAGGCCCTCCAACCCTTCAAGCTATGGGCCCAGCAATCCCCCGATTTAATCCTAGCCTAATTGTACAGCAATTTACAATGACCTATTGAACTACCAATCAGAAACAGGAGAAAATCTGCAGGTGCTGGAAATACAAACAACACACACAAAATGCCCAAGGTTTTCAGCCCAAAACGTCAACTGTACTTTTTTTTCCATAGAAGCTGCCTGGCCTGCTGAGCTCCTGCAGCATCTTGTGTGTGTTGCTCGAACTACCAACCAGTACGTCTTTGGACTGTGGGAGGAAACTGGAGCATCTGGATGAAAACCGGCGGTGGAAAATGAGCCCGGGTCCCTAGCATGGTAAAGCATTGTGCTAGCCACTATGCTACCATGGAAACTTTTTGTTTTGTAATCACTGTGATTCTGTTATGGTTATTAGATTTATAGAGTATGCCCACAAGAAAATAAATCTCAGGGTTGTACATGGTGACATATATGTACTTTGAACTTTGCACTCAGCATGGCCATGAGCAGAAGGATAACAAGATCTAAAAACAAGGCTACCTTACCAGAGCAAGTCAAAAGAAGAGGGAGAAGTTCTGCTGCCAGAGGGACTTAAGCTCCATTATACCGACCGTATGCCTGAGGCTTTTATCAAGGAAGTCATACCAGAGAAGAATTATTCTGTCCAGCTACAGAGTTCTGCCTGGATCTCTAAATCAGTGACATTGAAACCCACAGTGGTGCTTAGCATAAATAAATAAAAAATAAAGAAACTGGTGGAGGAACTATAATAAATTGATGGCATGAATTTCTAGTACAACTTGCACCTAATCAAAATGGTTATCCTTACCCATATGGCCAGGTATTTTCTTAACTGTGTATATGTTCTCCCCATACTGTCCAACTCATGGCATTAAGCCATGCTTTGGGTCATTTTCACTTCACATTTTTGAAAATAAGCCTATTCAATGGTAATATGCCTTTTAATAAATTTGGAACAGAGTCCCAGTAATAAAATGATTAGATCGAAAAATGATTACAGATCATTAACATCCATAGTGTCTGTGTAAAACTCATTAAAGAAAGTCATTGTGAACTCATTGTAAATTGTAAAGGGTAATGCCAAGATTCCAGAAAATATTATTAAGAAAATGTAAGGACAAAATGACTATGTGAGAATTGCTGGCAGCAAATTAACTCCTAATTTGAATTATAGACGAGCAGAATCAAAGAAAAATAGCGTTTGATGGTGTATGAGGCAGTGGTACAGATATAGTTAGTCATGTCAAAGTGAACATCAGTGTTGAAGATGCTGTGAGAAGCTGACTATAGTCAAAAATGGCATAATTCATGAGCAGTGTGAATTTTATATTGAAAACATTAGCATGATCTAAGGAAGTAGCAGCTAAGAAGTAAGTACAGTTATATATAGCTGCAAGACAATATATATTTCAAATATACATTTCAATATTGTAAAGAGTAAAGCCAAGCTTGTGATTCACAAGTTATTGCATAATAGATCAACTAAAATGGTGAAGAAGCATTCGGGACATTACAGAGAACCTTGATATCATTGGAAGAATAGAAACCTAGCAAAGACAGCTTAAGGAACTCGTCACCTCTAACGCTACCCACCCACCTACCCTATCAAGCATTCTACCCCACCTATGGCAAAGTCTGCATATTGCACAATGGCTGCATTCACTGGACCCAAGGAAACGGAGCAGAAACAACTTACCTTCAATGCAAACTATCTGCTGTAAGATATCTTTAAATAGGAAAGAGTGCAGAGCAGAGTTTCAAATATGCTATCGACAGCTGAGAGCCTATATGGATGAGGGCATATCCTAACCTGAGGGCAGGCTAGGATTTTAGTTTCTGGAACACAGAAGTTTGAAGTGACTGTATAAAGATCTATAAAATCATGAGGATGTAGACAGGGTAAGCATACTGATGCACCATCAATAACTCTCGGAGACGTGAGGCGAGAGATAGGCTTTTATTAGCTGGAAGAGAGCACTGTCAGCAGCAAGAGACCATCACACAACATCCTGGAGACTGAGGGAGGAGCAGTGCCTCCAATTGCCTTTATACAGGGGTCAGTGGGAGGAGCCACAGGAGCAGTCAGCAGGGGGTGGGGGGGGGGGCATGCCCAGACAGGTATATGTAGTTCACCACACATACATAATCTTTTTCCAGAGAAGTGGAACTAAAAGCTACAAGACCTAAGTTTAAGCTGAGAGACAAAATGAGATGAAAAATTCAAAAGGGATCTCTTCATGCAGAGGGTGGTGTACATATAGAATGAGCTACCAGAGGAAGTAACTGAGGCAAGTACAATAACAAAATTTAGAAGACATTTGTATAAGTATATGAGTAGGAAAGGTGGAAGGAAAATGAGTCAAACATGGGCAAATGGGTATAGCTTGGTTGGCGCCATAGTCTGCATTGACTTTGGGCCAAAGGACTTCTTTCCAACCTATGTTCAAGCTTTCTGTGACTCCAATTGAGAGAGTTCAAAAGAAGAAAAATTGAAAATGGAAGATATTGACAAGTAAAAAGAGGTAAGGAAGTGTAGGGCTCTCAGTACCATTAACTGTGGTGTTAACTGTTCAGGCTAACAAAATGGCTTCTCTGTATCGTTGTAATGAAATGGCTTCCCTGTAATGTTACTTAATGCTGTAATGGGTTTCTGGAGCTGGAATGTTTGGGTTATGACTGCAGATAAGGGGGAGAACTAACCAGTGGAGAATTGTTATGCTATCTTGTATGTGTGAGCTGAGCGGGAGTTCGCAGTCTTTTTCGGGAGGCGAGCGAGGAGGACGGATGTGTGAGGAGTGGATAGCAGTTCCAGGGCGGCGGATACTGGAAGTTGGTGGTTCGGACGGTGGCCGAAGGCTCATAAGTCGTTGTGGATGGAACCGAAGGTGTGAGATCAAACATATTAAAATATTATGTGCACAAACTGATAGACTTACTGATTTGGCGCCTTTAAGTTATCTGTTTCTACTAACCCATCAAAACGAAATAACTATAAAGTTGTAATTATTTACTTGCCTTTGGTGTATTGTCTGATATTTGTGTCGCGAGCGTGTACTGGGGGGGCATTACACCATATTTACACTGAAGTATTGCACTGTTGGCAGGGCGACAGCGTTTCACCCTAGGCGAACGGGGGTAAATTGGGGGCACAGACACTACAGAAGGTACTAAGAGGCATGGTGATTGATGACTCAGCATCAAAAGTCTAATAATGAGGATTATGAAGAGGAGGATCTTACGGTAAGAGGTTTCATTAATTAGAATCAGAATCAGGTTTAGTATCACTGGTATATGTTGTGAAATTTTCTGCTTTATTATTATGCAATACACAATAATACACAATACCCACTCATGGGAAAGGCTTCGGGAGTAAACCCTGAGGACAAATCCGGAGCTGGAGTCCCTAAGGCAGTCCGACGTTGCCTTCAACTTCGCTCTGGCAACTCTTGCGACGTCACTGGTGCCAAGCTGTATCGGCTTTTGCCCTTCCCTTGGACAACATCGGTGTCGTGGAGAGGGGAGACTTGCGGCATGGGCAACTGTCAGTCTTCCATACAACCTTGCCCAGGCCTGCGCCCTGGAGAGGACACTCCAGTGGACTGTCCAGGCACAGATCCATGGTCTCGCGAGACTAACGGATGTCACCACACAATGATAAAAACTCTAAATGTGTGTGTGTGTGTGTGTGTGTGTGTGTGTGTGTGTGTGTGTGTGTGTGTGTGTGTGTGTGTGTGTGTGTGTGTGTGTGTGTGTGTGTGTGTGTGTGTGTGTAAAATAAAATAAATTACAAGTAATCTGATACTGGGTGGAAGAAACTGTTCCTCAAACATTGAGTGTGTTTCTTTAGGCTTCTGTAACCTCCTCACTGACAGTGGCAATGAGAACAGGGCATGGCCTGGGTGATAGGGGTCCTTAATGATGGGTTTTGTCTTTTTGAGGCATCACCTTTTGAAGCAGTCCTCGATGCTAGGTGGGCTAGAGCTCATGATGGAGCTGGCTGAACTTACAATTTTCTGCAGCTTTTTTCCAATCCTATGTAGTGGCTTCTTCATAGCAGATGTGACACAACCAGTTAGAAAGCTCTCCACCGTACATCTGTAAGAATTCCAAGTTTGTTTTGGTGACACACCAATTCTCCTCAAAATGCAAATGAAATATACTCATTGTCATGCCTTCTTTGTAATTGAATCAACATGTTTGGGCCCAAGATAGATCTTCAGAGATGTTGACACCTAGGAACTTGAAACTGCTCAACTTTTCCACTGCTGATCCCTCAATGAGGACTGGTGTGTGTTCCTTGACTCCACCTTCCTGAAGTCCACAATCAATTCCTTGGTCTTACTGACTTTGAGAGCAAGGTTGTTATTGCAACGTCACTTGGCCAGCTATTCTACCTCACCCCTGTACACATCCTCGTCACTATCTGAAATTCTGCCAATGATAGTTGTGTCCTCAGCAGTTTTGTAGACGGCATTTGAGCTGTGCCTAGCCACACAATCATGAATACAGACAGGCCAGAGCAGTTAGGAAACGACAGAACAAAATCAACAAAGAACAAACAAGATAGGACGACTGCTGAAGAGGCAAATAGGGAAGGTGGGAATGAAGCAAAGAAGGGCGGCTGTAGCAAACCGTAGTACTCAAATGTGTCCATGAGTTCCATGTATTCTGAATTAAAGCAAGAATAGACAGGAAGATGATGGAGAAGGGAAATGGTGGTTTGAGACGATTGAAGAGAAGAAGAAGAATCTCAAACTTTTCCTGCTGTCTAGCTCTGATAAGTTCTAAGTGCTTAACCACTTGGCTGATGGATTTAAGATATCAAATCTTGAGTAAGAGAATGGTATCTGATTGTGCAAATAAATCAGCATACATCAAAACAAGTAAAGATCAGTATTATAAATCATGTGTACTTCTATAGAATGAAAATTGTTAACATATAGGTGCTAGCGACAGCTGTGGTAGACATAGTTAAGAAATACGGTAACAAAACATGGCTCAGCAAAATGGTTTTGCATTTTAATTATGTGTGGAACAGAATGGATTCCAAAATAATAATAATAATAATAATAATAATAATAATAAAGATTATGTTTAGTTTGTTTAGATTTTGTTTGTTTTAAGTAAATACAAGAATATTCAGAAATAATAATGAATAATGCAATTAAAATGCATTCAGGTACAAAGTTAATGCCTGATGGTATAGTATAGATACCAATAATCATAACAAATCTTGCACGCTCAAAACTAACTCTTTTATGATGAGTTTAGGGGTTCAATATCAGCCTTTTTCCAATTGTTTGGTTCATTTCAGTCATTTTTATGGATATCATTATTGAAAAACAAGGTTATAATGAAATCACATATAGTTTACAGAATGATCATTAATGATTAGTATTTGTGCTATTTCCCTGATGTCTAAATTTTTGCAACATTAAATTTAGTTCAAAACCAAGTCTGCTTATTGATTTTGGGATATCAGTTGAAATAATATTCCATACAGTTTTGTACTTTGTAGATTCACATTGGCATATAGAAGTGACAAATATCATTTTCAATAATTACATCATTGCATAACACATCAATTCAATTCAATCTTGATATACAGCATTGCAAAAATCTATTTTCTAAGGAGTTTCAGATTAACTTTATTAAGATAATTGAGTATTCTAATGGAATAGACAATAACTCAATTCTTATAGAAGCTTAAGATTATACATCTGTTATATTGAGAATGAAGACAAACATTAACTGAAATGCTTATTGCATAAATTCAAGTTCAACTTTAATCATCATTCAACCACACATGAATAGCCATGAATAGAGCCAAACAAAACCGCACTCCCATGGTGCCAAGGTGCAAAACACAGTACCAACAGTTACACACAGCAGAAGGCACATATAGCGCATATAAGGTAGCAAGTAAACATACAGTCACACAAAAAATTAAAAATAAGAACTCATATTTCAGATTCAGTTTATTGTCATTTAGAAACCACAAATGCAATGCAGTTGAAAAATGAGACAACGTTCCTCCAGAATGATATCACAAAAGCATATGACAAAACAGACTACACCAGAAAATCCACCTAACATTTGGCAATCCCCAATCCAGAGTCCGGAGAGGCTGCTGTGTATTAATATCGTGCTACCGTCTTAGCGCGTTCCCCGGAAAGGAGCTCCAAATCCTCCAGACAAAAACAAGACCAAAAACTAAAGCTACCAGACCTGCACAAAACCACATAGTTACAACATATAGTTACAACAGTGCGAACAATAGCATAATTGATTAAAAAAAAACAGACCATGGGCACAGTAAAAATAGTCCAAAGATGTTAAAGGACTATAAGTTCAAAAGAAATCACCACACAGTTACCACGTCCCCAGGGTCCTGACAGACTCTCCATCCCATGCCAGCGGCAGAAGGGAATACCCCCGCTATGGACTTCCACGGCGCCGCCTGACTCAGCCTCGCAGACGCAGCACACACCGAAAGGACTCCGAGTCCGTCGAACCTCCGAGCCAACGACCATCCCCTCCGGCACAGCTTCTCCGAGCACCATCCTCTGCCAAACGTATTAAGATGGTCCCGCCAACGGTCATCGGCAACGCAACCCCGAGGACTGGGGGCCTGTTCTTCCCAGCAGAGACCCGGACCTCACAGCAGCAGCAGTAACGAAGAAGGTCTTCCTGGAGATTTCCCGATGTTTCTCTGTGCTCCCACGTCCGTTTTCAATCGATTATGATTGCGCACGGCACCCCCACTTCACAAATAACAGATAATCAGCTCCGGAGTGGCTGCTGCAAGCTGCGTCATGCCACCATCTTGGAAAGAATAACCACTGGCAAATCAAAATAATAACTACCTTTTTCACAGCAACCTATGCCTGTCTGTTACATTTGTTCCCAGATATAGCAGAAACCAAAGGTTGCATTTACTACTCTGTCCATGAAATTTACTCCTACCACTCTTTGGCAACAGTGTCACTACCCCTCATTTTACTTCCTCTGAAAATACCTTTGACTTGTTACTGGAGGATGAAGCTTGAGGCCCAACCCTGCCCCCAAACGGATTTGCTTTACTAAGATAATAGACGAGTCAGAAGAAAAGAGAGACTTAATGTGCAAATAATTGTGCTGCCTGCAATTTCATTTGATTTGCTGAATGGCTAGAGATGAGCTGAGCGGATCTACTCAATGGATTATCCACAGTCAGCCAACGTGCCATTGTTCATTACAGTGGCAAAGAATCCTAAAGACACCTGAAATCTGGCAAGACATCTAACAAGAATGGAATCCCAGCAGTTAGCAAAACTGTTCTTGTAAAAATACACGGACCAAGTAAAACAGCTGCAGAAGTTTAAGTAGGCTTCCACTGTTCAAAGGCAGAAAACGTTCACTTTGCTTGGAGCAGAAAGTGGAACCAATATAATTTTAATCAGCTCAACCAAACCTTTTTTCTTTGAAGAAGTTTTGGGAATTACTCTGCATAAACTGGGCAGCTTAAATATGTTCAAACAGATCACGTGTTGAAAAAGGATCTAGTGCTTTCCCGGCATATATGATGAGTAAACTCTTCTCGGGCTTCCAGCCAGGTACAGATATCGATTATAACCAATGTTTCGATGACAAACTCTGCCATCTTCTTCAGGGATGATCCCTGGGTATGTCTCGTCCAGTGATATTTATGCTCCATAGTCCTAAGGACTAACCTGATTGGTTAGTCCTTATCCAATCAGGTTTGCACGATCCCACCTTGTTCACAAATGAATTCCAGATCTTACTTAGAGCGAGACCTTCGTCTTTGCTAAAATTCTTTTCTCCTAACTTTATTTCAATTGTTTCCTTTACCAAGTGGTCCCAAAAGCCATTGACATGGCACAGTAGTTTTGTGCTATCGAAGTCAATCCTATGCCATTGTGAATGCAGTATTCTGCTATCGCCAGTTTCTGGAGAACAGAAACCTGATTGGGTGAGGGCTAACCAATCAGGAGGGATGGACTACGAGGCTATGAATACCACTGGACTAGACAAACTCAGGCATCATCCCTGAAGAAGATGGCCGAGTTTGTCATCGAAATGTTGGTTATAATCAATACCTGTACCCAACTGAAAGCCCAAGAAGAGTTTATTAGGTCACCTGTTGTTCCACAACAGATGTTTTCAGCATGTATAACATCTTATGTTCAACTTCAATCAGTTCTAACAGGTCATATTCCTGAAATTATATCTCTGCTCCCCTCTCCACAGATAATGTTGAATTGTCGTGTATTTCCAGTAATTTTGCTTTATTTTCAGATTTCCAGCATGTACAGGCTTTTTTGTTCTTTTTTATCATTGAGCACATGACAACAGAACAAAAACCTTCACTTCCCAAAATAGATCTTGCATGGCAAGTTGAGTCAGCGTAGAAATGTTATCTGTATACGTACTACAAAGACAATCTGAAGAGTAGTTTCTAATGAGTCAGTAGCAATTCCTCAGATTCTAAGCAAATGGATCATGATACTGACAAATATGTTTTATTCTCCAGAAAATTGTAGATTTATTATTCTGATTATTCCTTAGTCTTTGCTTTGTTGTTCAATTTTGATGAGTTGGTCTGCTATTACATTGAAAGTTTAATGTTACATGACATATTTTGTTTAGTTACCAGTCATTACATATTATACAGTTCCATTATATTGCTCAACAATTTAAAATTACCAATAATTGCTATTATTACTCGAGTATTCTTTACTTAGTCTTTAGAATCACTGTTGTGCTCTACTACTTGTAACAATCCTGTAGAGTTTCTGTTATAAATTGGTCATTACATTATATAGGTTTGAAAGTAACAAATCAAATCATCTTGCAAGCCACAGTTCCCGAGGAGACATGGGATTGTGTTGCAGGAGAGAGTGTTTAAAAGAAGCAAGCAGGGTCAGTCTGCATATTTTGCACATCGCAATTCCCAAGAAGACAGTGGATTGCACATAACTAGCAAGGTCAATAACTGGCAAGGTCCAATAAAAAGAAGTTAGGTTTAAATAGAGTAGCCATTGTGTGAGTGGGACAGTGTTAGTGCGAAAGTTGAGGCTTTGGCAAAGAGAGGTGTAGGCTGTGGGTAGATTTCTTTTCGTTATTTATTCTTTCTTTGTTTTTTATTATACATTTTAGAACAGTGGCGATGTCAGGATAGTGGAATGCTCCTTTTGCAGGATGCAGGAAGGCAGGAAGACCTTTAGCGTCCTGATGTAACTTCTAACAGACCCTGGAGGCAGTTGGAGCTGAAACTGGATGAACTCCGGATCATTTGACAGGCTGAGAGGTTGATAGACAGGGCATGCAGGGATGTAATTACAGCCAAGGTGCAGGACACAGGTAACTGGATGACTGGAGGGGAAGGGGGATAGGCAGCCAGTGCAGAGTACCTTTCTGGCCGTTCCCCTCAGCAACAGGTATACTTCTTTGGACGCTGTTGGGGATGGGGGGAATGACTTAACAGTAAAAGGCCACAATGGTCAGGTCTCTGGCACTGAGTCTGGCTCAGAAGAGAAGAGGGGAAAAGAGGCAAGCTGTAGTGATCGGGGATTGGTTGGTTAAGGGAACAGAAAGGGGGTTTTGCCAATGAGAATGAGATTCCCAGATGGTAACTGTGAATTGGGACAGGCTGTTTTCTGACCAAGTTGCACTTGGTAAGTGGAAAGCCTTCAAAAGTGAAATTTTTAGAGTACAAAGCTTGTATGTATCTGTCAGAATAAAAGGGACCCTTGGACTTTCCAAGAGATATTGAGGCAGGTAGGAACATACGAGGTACTTGGTGAGTATAAGAAATGCAAGAGAACACTGAAGAAGAAAATTGGGAGAGGTGAAAGAAGACATGAGGTTGCTCTAGCAGAGAAGATGAAGGAGAATCCTAAGGGCTTCTGCAGATATATTAAGAGCAAGGAACAAAATTGGTCCTCTGTAAGATCAGAGTGGTAATGTATGCATGGAGCTGAAAGAGATGGAGGAGAATTTAAATGGAATTTTTTATCTGTATTTATTCAGGAGAACACAGATTCTATAGAAATGAGGCAAAGTAGCAGCGAGGGAATAGACCCTATACAAATTAGACAGGAGCAGATGTTTGCTGTCTTGAGGCAAGCTAAGGCGGATAAACTTCCAGGCCTGACAAGATGTTCCCTCAGACCCTGTGGGAGGCTAGTGCAGAAATTGCAGGGGACCTAGCAGAGATATTTAAAACATCCATAGCCAAGTATGAGGTGCCAGAGGATTGGAGGAGAGCCAATGGTTTTCCTTATTTAAGAAAGGCTCTAAGATTAAGCCAGCAAGTTATAGGCCAGTGACCTTGACATCAATATTGGGAAAGTTAATGGAAGGTCTTCTAAGGGACCGCATATATAAGTATTTAGATAGACAGGGACTGATTAGGGATAGTCAACATAGCTTTGTGCGTGGTAGGTCATTTCCAACCAGTCTAATAGTTTTTCAAGGAAGTTACCAAGAAAGCCGATGAAAGCAAGGCAGTGGATGTTGTCCAGATGCACTTTAGCAAGGCCTTTGACAAGATCCCGCATGGGAGGTTGGTCAAAGTGATTGGCATTAAAGATGAGGTAGTAAATTGGATGAGATATTGGCTTCATGGGGGAAGTTAGGGAGTGGTTGTAGATGGTTGTGTCTCTGGAGGCCTGGGACTGGTGGTGTACTGTATGGATCGGTGCTTGGTTCGTTGTTGTCCGTCATCTATATCAAAGATCTGGATGACAATGTGGTAAACTGCATCAGCAAATTTATGGATGAATGATTAGGGGTGTAGTGGGTAGCAAGGAAGTCTATCAGAGCTTGCAGTGGGGTCCGACCAGAACGAAAAATGGGCTGAAAAATGGCAGATGGAATTTAATGCAGACAAGTGTGAGGTGTCACACTTTGGGAGAACCAATCAGAGTAAGGTTTTAGACAATCTCTCCTTCATCAAATAATAACGATGTACAATTTTAAATTGAATCAATGAATGGCTAGCACAAATCGAGGAAAAGTTAACCAACTTCAAGATCCACATCCAGTCCTCCGTTATAAAAGTCAAATTAAGTTCCTTTTCCCAATCTTGTTTAATCTTAAAAAAAGGGCGCTTATCCCATTGTAGTAGTAAATTATAAATTCTTCCAATGGAACCCTTCATCAAAGGGTTCATACTCATTATAGTATCTAACAGGTCGGCCTCTAATTTGCAAGGAAAATTACTTAAATATTTTTGTAAGAAATGTCTAACTTGAAGGCATTGTAAGAAGTGTGAATATGAAAGAGAATATTTATCAACTAATTGTTCAAAAGACATCAGTCTATCTTCTTTAAATAGATCCAGAAAAGAATTAATACCTTTATTTTTCCAAAATAAAAAAATTGGATCACTCAAAGAAGGCTTAAAAAATAGTTTCGATAAATTAAACTACAAAGTTTAAGTTTTTTAAGATTAAAAAAATTACGGAACCGGAGCCAAATTTGTAAAGAATACTTAAACACAGGGTATAAATTTAAATTAGCAACTTTAGCTAATTGTATAGGTGGAGCAGCTCCCAATAACGAAGTTAAATAAAACTGCTTCACAGCTTTCAATTCCAAATCTACCCAAATTGGCCGCTCATTCTTATCAACCCAATATAACCAAAAGGACATATATCACACATTAACAGCCCAGTAATACATTCTTAAATTAGGCAAAGCAAAACCTCCGTCCTTTTTCAATTTTTTGTAAGTGACATTTACCAATTCTTGGTCTTTTATCATTTCAAATAAAAGATGAGATAATAGAATCAATTTGATCAAAAAAACTTCTTAGTCAAAAAACAGGGATATTCTGAAATAAATATAAAAGTTTTGGTAAAATCGTCATTTTGACTATATGGATGCAGCCAGCAAGTGAAAACGTAAGTGGGTTCCATCTGCTAAATAAATACTTCATAGAATCTACCAAGGGAACAAAATTAGCTTTATAAAGATCCTTATATTTTTTAGTGATTATAATGCCTAGGTATTTAAAGGAATCCATAACTTTGAAAGGAGTATTATCATGTATAGAAACAGATTCATTTAAAAGAACCAATCAGAGTAGGTCTTACATGGTGAGCAGTAGGGCACTGAGGAGTGTGCCAGAACAGAAGGATCTGAGGTTACAGATCCATAATTCCTTGAAAGTGCTATCACAGGTAGATAGGGTTGTAAAGAAAGGTTTTGGCATATTGGCCTCAATTTTAATATTTAAGAGAAATTTGGAGAGGTAAATGGATGGGAGGGGTATGGAGTACTATGGTCCACGTGCAGGACTAGGCAGATTAATAGCTGGCATGGGCTAGATGGGCTGAAGGGCCTGTTTTGGCGCTGCAGCGTTCCATGATTCTATGATATTAGTAAATATGAATTTAATACATAGAGTGATAGAAAAGTACAGCACAAAAACTGGCCCTTTGCCTATCCAGTACACACTGAGCCATTTAAAATTCCTACTCCCATTGACCTGCACCAAGATCACAGCCTTTCATACCTCTATCATTCATGTACCTATCCAAACTTTTCTAAAACTTTGAAATCGAGCTCACATGCACCATTTGCGCTGGCAACTCAGTCCACACTCTCACTACTGTCTGCATGAAGAAGTTTCGCCTCATGTTCCCCTTAAACGTCTCACTTTTCACCCATGACGTCTAATTGTAGCCCCGCCCAACCTCGACAGAAAAAGCCTGCTTGCATTTACCCATATCTGTATCCCTCATAATTTTGTATACCTCTATCAAATTTCCTCTCAACCTTCTACATTCCAAGATATAAAGTTTTAACCCATTCAGTCTTTCCATATGACTCAGGTCCTCCAGACCCAAACTCAATGGAAGAGGCCTGCTTGCATTTACCCATATCTGTACCTCTTACCTCTATCAAATCTCCTCTCACTTTTTTACTAAGAGAATTCTTACAGCATTTAAGAAGCGTTGTGTATGTGTGCACAACAAAACTATAAATAAAAACGCTTTTGATTTATAAAAATATAAATATGGAGCTAAGTTAACAGGGATTTTTACTTACGGAACCCGAACTGAACACAGATATAAAGATCAATACGCGCCCAATAGCACATGCTCAATAACGTGTTACTACAACATAAAATAGTCCCATATTATACAGTAGGCTATATGGTACAAGAAGTATCCCGGCAAGCCAAGGCACAAGAAGACAACAGACCAAGTGACAGCAACTGGGATTAGAGCAGATGAGCACATCATGTTAGCATGGGTATAGTGAGCTGAACAACATTTTTTTTTGTATTTATGTACGTATGTATGTACTTATTTATTAAGATACAGTGCAGAATAGGCCCTCCAGGTAATTTAACCCTAGTCTAATCATGGGACAATTTACAAGGACCTACTACCCGGTACATCTTTGGACTGTGGGAGGAACCCAGAGGAAACACATGCAGTCATGGGGAGAACATACAAATTCCTTACAGTGAGAATAGAACCCAGGTCTCCAGTACTGTAAAGCGTTGCGCTAACCACTACACTACTGTGCCGCATATTTTTATACTGCATAACTTAGTGATTCTGGACTAACTTTGAGAAGCATGTTTGCATTGATTATGCTTAATAATTCAAATAAATTTCCAGGTAATTCAAGGCACATTCATGTATCCAATATATGTTTATTCATCAGTGAAAATGCTATATCTCTTCTGCCTGATCTTAAGAAAGTTCTTCAAATCATAATTGCCAATGGCAGTGCTTTGTAATTACTTTGTTTTGTGCAATCAGTACTGGGAGTTAGAGCTATGTTTCAACTTAATTAATTTATGTTTTAGAAAGTGGATGTCACTGGCAATATCAGCTTCTATTGTCCATCTCTAATTACCCTTAGAAGTGATGGTAAGCCACCTTTTCAAACCATTGCTGTCCTTCTGGTATTCCCACAATTCTATTGAGCATGAAGTTCCAGGATTAGTCCCAGTGACAATGAAGGGATAATGATACATTTCTAAGTCAGGCAGGTGAGCATCTTATAGAGTTACAATGGGCTACACAGTGAAATAGTTGCCACATCTGCTGCCTGAAAACATGTGCGCACAGATTCAATCTTAACCTCCAGTCTTGTATGCATGGAGTTTGCACTCTCCCTGTAACTGCGTATGTTTCCTCCTGATCCCAAAAGTGTACAAGTTGGAAAACCGGAATTTGCCCTAACGTGTGGGTGAATGGAAAAATCTGGGGATAATGAAAATATGAGGACAACAGGTAAGAGAAAATTCTAGTGAGGATGGAATTCATCCATCTATTGGCATATGCCCAATGGTACAAATGTCTTTTTCTTTGTTGTATGGAAAGAGATAATAAATATGAGTTTTCATTGCAATCCTCCTACTGCCTTTGGCCTTTCATGTTGGAAACTCAAAGTTTGACAGATGTCATTGTTACAGCCTAGGCAGCAACTGCAGTGCACTTGGTAGGTGGCAGACACTGCACCCACGTGTGACAGTGATGGACCGAATCTCCTTCCAATGTGTGCCCTGTTGATGATGGGAGATGAGTACCTCAACAGCTTACCCAGCTTCATGCCTGTTCTTATGGCAAAGGTATGAATGTGGCAGGTGACGTTGAATTTCTGGTCAATGGTGACTTCTAAGATGTATTGAGGGGAGATGTAGTAATAGTAATGCAACTGAATGCCAAGGATAGATAGTCCGACTCTCTCTTTTTGTAAGTAGTTCTTCCCTGGTATGTAAGTGGCATGAATGTTATTAACCACATAAGCCAGTTCTGAAAGTTGCAAATAGGCATACACTACTTCATTTCTGAAATTCCCACGAATGGATTTTAACGTTATGAAATCATGACCAAACATCCCACCATAAGACCTTAGGACAGAAGATCACTGATGAGCAGCTGAAGATGGTTATCCTAAGGAATTCTTGTAGAAATATCCTGAGGCTTGAGTGATTGATCCAAACAATCACAACTATTGTAATTTGTGAAAAGGATACTTCTGAGTCCATGACATTGTCTTTAATTACATCGTTCATATCATCAGCAGTAGGCACTATTCAGCTAAATATCCAGACAGCTTTGGTTCTGCTCTTTTAATTGTAGTGACCAATTGCACATTTTCAGAATGGTTTCATTTGTGTGCACAGTGCAGGAGATTTCTGAATTGGAGCTAAGCATTTAGAATGTTCCTGGTATTTCTTTGATTTAACATAATTTTTCATAACAATAAACTTGACAGTGAATAGGATCATAGGCACTTCCATTTTTGATGACTGTCATTAAGGTGTTACATCCATCCAATGAAAAGAGGATCAGTCTCCCATTCTTAGTAATAGGACTATTTATAATAGTCAATCACTGCTTACTTTGCAAAGCTGAATCATTTTTAGTCTTTTGTTGTCTCTTAGCGGCTATTCCACCCAGACAACTGTTTGTCCCAGGTCATCAGGTCATTAATTCTACAAGTCTCTTCTGAAGGTGTTATATGAAATTTAAGTTTTAATAAAATTTTCTCCTTGGGCTTGCTTTTGCGCCCTATAGATAAAGCCAGTCTGTTACCAAATTGGGTGAGTTCATGTCCAATTTGAGCTATTTCTAGCACTGTGCATGAAATATTATTGTATAAATTCTTATTTTTGAGCTACATTGGACAAAATAATCATAGAAAAATTACGACAAAAATAAAAGCCTTTCAATCCAGCACGGCTGTGCAAGTCAAAAGGGAACTTCCAAAGTGATTCCACGTTCCTGGGTTAGGTGCTTAGACTTGCACATGACATTGCTTCATATACTCATTCATCCATCCACCTGTCCTGCTTGCAAGCAATGAATTCAAGATAATTACCTGGAAAAAACATTTTTATATTTGTTGTGAGAAAAAAGGCTATTGGCCCATGGGGTTCATCAATCCCATTCCTCAAACTAATTTGCTATAGACCATTCACTTTCATAAGACCACCAACTCCAGACTGGTTATTCTATCATTTATCTGCATCAGTGCAACATGACGTAACCAATTAACCTATCAACCTGAGTATCATTACAATGTGGGATGGAACTGGAGCCCACTAGCGAAATCCAGTCAGAGAACCTGCAAACTACACAGAAACAACACTGGTGTCCAGGACCTCACTGTACTGCCCATTAATCCTTTTCCAATGTAACCCCGTATTATGGGTGTTCCAGCAATGAAATCCTCTTTTATGGAATTCATAATTCATTTTCAAAGAATTTGAGATTTGGAATAAAATCTCACTCTTTTGGGATTTATGTGAGATAATAAATAACCAGACTAACACAAAATGTGAATGAAGCAATAAATTTTTTCAACTTTTGGAAAGAATTTGCATGAAAAGGAATTGCTCCTGATTGCAACATCAACAGTGTTCAGGTTATGAGCATTGATAGCTTCAAGTTAATAGGAGCCCTATTAACCAACAGCCTGCCCTGCTCCAACCATATAGAGAGCATGGCCAAGAAAACTCACCTAAGGCTCTACATCCTCAGGAGGTTACAGGGATTTGGCATGTTCCTGTTGACCATTACTAATTTATATCAATGCATCCTATCTTGGAATAACAACTGCTCTGTACATGACCACAAGAAAATGCAAAGAGTTGTCAACACAGATCAGCACATCACAGAAACCAGCCTCCCTGCTAGGGACTCTTTATACTTCTTGCTATGTCAGTAATGCAACCAGCATAACTAAAGACCCCACCCATCCCAGGCATTCTCTCTGCTCCCCCTTCCATAGGGTAGAAGATTAAAAAATTCTAAAAGCAGTTGCTATCAGACTCAAGGACAGCTTCTACCCAATCGTATTGACTATTGAATGGTTCCCTAATATGTTAAGTTGATCTCGCTATCTACCGCATTATTTTCTTATTTAAACTGTCCTGCACTTTTTCTGTTGATGTTACACTTTATTCTGGATTCTGTTATTGTCTTACTTCAATGCACCATGAAATTATTTGATCTGTATGAGCAGTACGCAAGACAGGTATCAGATCTCTCAGTGGGAGAGCATTTTGGAGATAGTGATCAAAATTCTATCTCCTTTGCCATAGCATTTGAGAGGGATAGGAACAAACAAATTAGGAAAGTGTTTAATTGGAGTAAGGGTAAATATGAGGCTATCAGGCAGGAACTTGGAAGCATAATTTGGGAACAGATTTTCTCAGGGAAATGTACAGCAGAAATGTGGCAAATGTTCAGGGGATGTTTGTGTGGAGTTCTGCATTGGTACATTCCAATGAGACAGGGAAAAGATGGTAAGGTACAGGAACCATGGTGTACAAAGGCTGTTGTAAATCTAGTCATGAAGAAAAGAAAAGCTTACAAATGGTTCAAAAAACTAGGTACTGATAGAGATCTAGAGATTATAAATCTAGCAGGAAGGACCTTAAGAATGAAATTAGGAGAACCAGAAGGGGCCATGAGAAGGCCTTGGCAGACAGGATTAAGGAAAACCCCAAGGCATTCTACAAGTATGTGAAGAGCAAAAGGATAAGGCATGAGAGAATAGGACCAATCAAGTGTGAAAGTGGAAAAGTGTGTATGGAACCAGAGGAGATGGCAGAGGTACTTAATACTTTGCTTCAGTATTCACTACGGAAAAGGATCTTGGCAATTGTAAGGATGATTTGCAGCAGACTGAAAAGCTTGAGCACTTAGATATGAAGAGGATGTGCTGGAGATTTTGGAAAGCATCAAGTTGGATAAGTCACCAGGACTGGACAAGATGTACCCCAGGCTACTGTGGGAGGTGAGTGAGGAGATTGCTGAGCCTCTGGTGATGATCTTTGCAACATCAATGCTGTTGGAAGCATTCCAGAGGATTGGAGGGTTGCAGATGTTTTTCCCTTTTTCAAAGGGAGTAGAGATAGTCCAGGAAAGTATAGACCAGTGAGTCTTACTTCAGTGGTTGGTAAGTTGATGGAAAAGATCCTGAGAGGCAGGATTTATGAACATTTGGAGAAGCATAATATGATTAGGAATAGTCAGCATGGCTTTGTCAAAGGCAGGTCGTGCCTTACGAGCCTGATTGATGTTTTTGAGGATGTGACTAAACACATTGATGAAGGAAGAGCAGTAGATGTAGTATATATGGATTTCAGCAAGGCATTTGATAAAGTACGCCATGCAAAGCTTATTGAGAAAGTAAGGAAGCATGGGATCCAAAGAGACATTGCTTTGTGGATCCAGAATTGGCTTGCCCACAAAAGGCAAAGAGTGGCTGTAGAAGGGTCATATTCCACATGGAGGTTGGTGATCAGTGGTGTGCCTCAGGGATCTGTTCTGGGACACCTTCTCTTCATGATTTTTATAAATGACCTGGATGAGGAAGTGCAGGAATGAGTTAGTAAATTTGCTGTTGACACAAAGGTTGGGAATGTTGTGGATAATGTGGAGGACTGTCAGAGGTTACAGCGGGACATTAATAGGATGCAAAATTTCGCTGAGAAGTAGCAGATGGAGTTCAACCCAGGTAAGTGTGAGGTGGTTCATTTTGGTAGATCAAATATGATGGCAGAATGTAGTATTAATGGTAAGACTTGACAGTGTGAAGGATCAGAGGGATCTTGGGGTCCAAGTCCATAGGACACATAAAGCTGCTGCACAGGTTGACTTCTGTGGTTAAGAAGGCATATGATGCATTAGCCTTCATCAACCGTGGGATTGAGTTTAGGAGCAGTGAAGTAATATTGCAGTTACATAGTACCCACCCCACTTGGAGTACTGTGCTCATGTCTGGTCGCCTCACTACAGGAAGGATGTGGAAACCATAGAAAGGGTGCAGAGGAGATTTACAAGGATGTTTCCTGGATTGGGTAGCATACCTAATGAGAATAGGTTGAGAGAACTCAACCTTTTCTCCTTGGAGCCACAAAGGATGAGAGGTGACCTGACAGAGGTGTATAAGATGATGGGAAGCATTGATCATGTGGATAGTCAGAGGCTTTCTCCTAGGGCTGAAATGGCTAACAAGAGAGGGCATAGTTTTAAGGTGCTTGGAAGCAGGTACAGAGGAGATGTCAGGGGTAAGTTTTTTATGCAGAGAGTGGTGAGTGCGTGGAATGTGCTGCCGGCGACGGTAGTGGAGGCGGAAACGATAGGGTCTTTTAAGAGACTCCTGGATAAATATATGGAGCTTAGAAAAATAGTCGACTACAGGTAACCCTATGTAATTTCTAAAGTAAGTACGTGTTCGGCACAGCATTCTGGGCTAAAGGGCCTGTATTGTGCTGTAAGTTTTCTCTGTTTCTATGTTTCAGAACATATTACAATAATAAATAATTTCTAATTTCAATTTGCATATGGAAAATTATGATATGAATAGTTTTCTAAGAAAATTACCCTTCAATAGTATGTGGGTATACTGTAACAATTACTTTAAATCTATGCCTTTTGTTATTGACTTCCAAGCTAAGAAAATAGGTCCTTTCTATTTATTCTATACCAGTCAATAAGTCTCCACTTAACTTTCCATGTTCCAAGGCAAGGAGCTGAGCTATTCAATCTTTCACTGTTGCTCTGTTTTCCATGTCTTGCAATGTTTCACCCTCTCCAAACCAGTAAGCATTTTCTTTAATGTATCCACAACTGGTTTTGCACTATTTATTGATTTTATAATTTGTAACAATTATTCTGTCCTTGCACTGTATTTCTGCTGCAAAACAACAAATTTCACCTCACAGAATTCAGTGATAACAAACCTGAACTATATTCTGAACTGTAAGCAGTACACAAGCCGTGATCTAACATTTACTATAGTTACAACACAATGTCCTTGCCCTTATATGCTATGCCTCAACTCATAAAGAGAAAAGCTCCTGCCACTGGCGTGTTGTCCTGTAAAGAGTAATTAATTACATTTGACTATACACTCCACAGTTTTGAAGAATAAGATGTGATCAAATTCAAACATAAAATCTTTACTAGACTGCACCGAATTAATGCAGGATAATGATTTCCCTTGCTGGGGTATTGAGGTAAAGGGATCACAATCTCAAAATAAGGAATCAGCCTTTCAGGTCTGAGATGAGAAAGTGGAAGTGAATCATTGGATTACTGAGGCTTCACGAGTGAATATTTTTAAGTCAAGAGGACATCAGAATTTTTGATATTAAGGGAATGAAGGGTTATGATGTTAAAAGAGAAAAATGGCTCCGAGGTTAAAGATCAGAAATAAATAGCAGAAAATATGGAAGGGCTGAATGGCCTCCTCCTACTATTTATATTGTTATATTATTTCTACATGTTTTTATCCAGCATTTGATTGCCCTACAACCTTAAAGGATTTGTTTACACTGCTCAATATCCTCTCATTTATTGTACATTCTCTTTCCTAGTTATAGCTGCCCAAAAGCATTACCTCTCTAGTTTTGGTGGAAATTTTACATTTTAAGGAAGGGCTGTGCGGATGTCACATGAGGAATGGGACTTTCCTCTTCTATGGCCTGGAGCAATCTGCGCACTTTTTTGATACTGAATATGCGAGGGACCACAGTTCCTTGTGGAGTATCTGCTGCTCAAGTTCTGCTTGCACTTCAATTCCCCCTCCTGATCTTTGGCGCTGGATGCGGAGGGGTGGGGACATCCTTGCTGGCCTACTCCTATAACCGGTAGGCACCTCCACGACCCAGATCAACACGTTGACGTCATATGGAGGCTTGCGTGCTTCAAGGACTCCGTCAGATAATGCCAACTCAGGGCCACCCATGTTGGAATGTCAGACAAAGACTAATCCAACCCTGGCTCCCGAACAGACAGACTCATATCTGCCCTTCCTGGGCCACACTCCATCATGAACCAAGCCAACTTTTCAATATATACCACGAGCTGGAGGAGTGGCTTGACAAAAAGCAATTAGAAGTGTGAATAGAAAAACACCTGCCGACAACTGGTAGGCAGATCCAGGGAGCAGGTCATGGAGGTTCCTACCCAAGCTGCTTGCCTCTCTTCTGAGGATATGAGTGGCTCTGGAGAGGGAACAGGCACTGTTCACTAACTCGCTGAAGATCTTTCAGGAATGGTGAGCATCCTGGAAAGGGAAGGCAATATTTTAATGTATATTTGTAAATAGTGAATTGAGAATAATATAAATATTGGAATGATGTACATAAGCATGTCTAAAACAAAACTGGATTCAATATCTATGACTGAATTTGGCGTCGTGATTAGAGGAGTATTCAATGCACATTCCATGGTTAGCTAACATTCAATTCACACTTTCTCAGTCCAATCGATTTCATTTAATGTAAATTGCCACTTAATGGAAATTTCATTCACTATAGTGAAGAATAGGTAGCACATTCGGGTACTGACTGTACGGCTAAGTACAGCTCCAATGCCATATTCAAGTTTGCTGACAGCACCATTGTTGTTGACAAATTGGCATATAGGAAGGAGATTGAAAATCTAGTTGAGTGGTGCAATAACAACAACCTCTCACACAATGTTTGCAAAACCAAAGAGCTGATTATTGACTAAAGGAGGAAGAGATTTGGGGGCCATGAGCCGGAGATCAGAGGTGGAGAGGATCAGTGACTTTAAATTCCTGGACATTATCATATCAGAGGATCTGTCCTGGATCCAGCACATATACACCATCACAAAGAAGGCACAGCAATACTTGTACTTGTTTGCACAAGTTTGGCATGCCATCTAAAACTCTGACAAGGTTCTATGGATGCACAGTGGAGAGTACCCTAACTGATCTGGTATGGAAACTCCAGTGCCCAGGAATGGAGAAGCCTACAAAAAAAATGGTGGCTACAGCCCAGTTCATCACAGGAGAAGTGTTCCCTACTATTATGCACATCTACAAAGAGCACTGCCACGTGAATCACCAAGGACTCCCACCGTGCTCTCTTCTTGCTGCCACCATCAAAGAAGGAAATACATGAGCCTTAGATCCCATACCACCAAGTTCAGAAATAGTTATTGCCCTTCAATCATTAAGCTCTTGAACCAGTGTGGACATCTTCACTCACCAAAACACTGATCTCATTATTGAACACAACCCTTGGACTCACTTTCAAGGACTCTACAACTCTTGGTATTATTAATTTACTCACTTATTATTACTTGTTTCTCATTGTAGTTGCACAATTTGTCAGTCTCTGTGTGCAGTTTTTCACTGATTCTATTGTAGTTCTCTGTTCTACAGGGTAGTATTTGTTGACAGGTACTTACTTTGATAATAAAATTTAGTTTGAACTTCAACTTTGTTGTTTTCGAACAACACTATTTAAGACATTATAAAGTGAAGGGATGTGGGAAAACAGACAGACAGACATACTTTATTGATCCCGAGGGAAATTGGGTTTCGTTACAGTCGCACCAACCAAGAAGAGTGTAGAAATATAGCAATATAAAACCATAAATAATTAAATAATAGTAAGTAAATTATGCCAAGTGGAAATAAGTCCAGGACCAGCCAATTGGCTCAGGGTGTCTGACACTCCGAGGGAGGAGTTCTAAAGTTTGATGGCCACAGGCAGGAATGACTTCTTATGACGCTCAGTGTTGCATCTCGGTGGAATGAGTCTATGGCTGAATGTACTCCTGTGCCTAACCAATACATTATGGAGTGGATGGGAGACATTGTCCAAGATGGCATGCAACTTGGACTGCATCCTCTTTTCAGACACCACCATCAGAGAGTCCAGTTCCAACCCCACAACATCACTGGCCTTACGAATGAGTTTGTTGATTCTGTTGGTGTCTGCTACCCTCAGCCTGCTGCCCCAGCACACAACAGCAAACATGATAGCAATGGCCACCACAGACTCATAGAACATCCTCAGCATCGTCCAGCAGATGTTAAAGGATCTCAGACTCCTCAGGAAGTAGAGACGGCTCTGACCCTTCTTGTAGACAGCCTCAGTGTTCTTTGACCAGTCCAGTTTATTGTCCATTCGTATCCCCAGGTGTTTGTAATCCTCCAGCATGTCCACACTGACCCCTTGGATGGAAACAGGGGTCACCGGTGCCTTAGCCCTCCTCAGGTCCACCACCAGCTCCTTAGTCTTTTTCACATTAAGCTGCAGATGATTCTGCTCGCACCATGTGACAGTTTCGCACTGTAGCCCTGTACTCAGCCTCATCTCCCTTGCTGATGCATCCGACTATGGCAGAGTCAAAACAAACTACAATGTGTTTAAAACTGGGGGTGGGGGGGGGGCTTTCAAGCACCTTTCAGAAATGCTTATTGGATGAATGACTTGTAAGTTTCAACTTGAATGTTTACCATATCAACACAAACGCGGTCTGCTTTTGTCTTCCTGCTGACTGAAAAGAGACTGACAAGCTTCTGATTTTTCTCACTATCTGATACACCTGGTGTCGAAGGATGAAGGTTTCGTTAAATCGGGAGATTAGTGTTGGCATGTGGGGTAGAGAAATCTGTGATGCGCAAGTCCAATTAATTTGATCTGTGCATATCCAGCCTCACCCTTCCCCACTGCTCAAAGTTGATTGGTGTGAAGATGCAAATTACGGTGCCTTGGAGAGCTGGTGATTTATCGATGCTGCTGCCAGTCAAACTAGCAAGTTTAGGTTAAATGGCAAAGTCATTGTACATTTTGAACGCCCTTTACATTATTGATCGCATATCGTAACGAGGTTTAAGTTATGCTACAAGTGCTATAATAATCGTATTTTTGGTAGCCACAGAGGAGATCCACGACTTCGACAACAGCAAAAACAATATGGACTGTCAAGAATGTTTACAATTAATGCCTTGTTTTCCTTTCCACTCACAAGGAATATAAATGGATGGGTGGCTCTTGATTAACTAAAAGCTCGTTAAGACGTTTAAAAGATTGTATTTTTAAAAAAGAACAAAAAGTTTCCTCGGGACGTTAAGATTTATTAAACCATTTTGCATTCCCGCGTTTAACGATGACATTTATGCAATTGTCACTAACAAATAAACCATGGGCACACCAAGAAACGGCGCTGAAGAGGAAATACAATTCCAGAAAAAAAAAGTTTGGGTAGATAGCAGCTTTGAGCGGGTTTCAGATGGGGCTGTACTACCAAGAAAGATGCAACATTAGCTTTGTTGACACGTGGACCTTCCTGCGGTGCGCCTTAAAGGAGAAGCGCTCCTAGTCTGATGGCAGCCGCGGCAAAATGACTCAATATTTACTTTATATTAAGATACGAAGTCGTCCACGATAATTACACTGTTTGCAAATTACGCGGGGTAGTTCCCGGGGAAGTTTCCCGGACAGCTGCAAAATGCCACGCAGGCAGAGCGGCATCGCAGCAACTCTGTGGAAGGAGGAGAAGCGGGGTGAGTAGCTGCCGCAACATTCCACCAACGCGGAATGACCCCCGGTTAAAAATCAAGGCAATCAGTCGGTCAGTAAGATGACGAAAATAAGGAAATTGTTCCGAGGCAGCGGCAGGATCCTAGGTCTGATTTTCGCGGCTTCGATTATCTGGCTGATCTTTGACATGGTAGCGCTGAGGTTTTCCTTCACGGAGATCAACAGTAAACTTTCCAAGGAGGAATTCCTGCGCTTGGAGCGTCTCAGGTCGAAGGTGCTGCAGGACGAGGGGTTGCACAAAATGTTCCGGAGAAGGCCGGGTGGTGGGCTGGTAGGAGGGGAGAGGGTCACCAGGGCTCCCCGTGGAAACCCCGCCGCCCCGAGCCGGCAGTCGGGCGGTGCGGTGGGTTTTGGGCGGAATAACGAGGATTTCCGCGCCCGTGCGGCCGCCAAACAGGCCCCAGACAGCCAGCTGCTTTTGGCCGCAGCTGGAACGGTCTGGAAGGAACCGAACCCTCAGCCCACGGGACCCCGCAGCGACCACCCCCCACTTGCGGACCGAGCCGCCGGCGCCCGGACAACTGTCGCGCATCCCGGGCCGGCGGTCGCGGCTTCTTCGCCCACCTTCCTGCCGGGCCCGGGGCAACAATTATCTGCGGTCCAAGCGCTTCAGCCTGGTCAGCCGGCGAGCCGGGACGCAGCAGACGTCAGGGTGAAAGTCGTGACAGAGCTGGACCGGGAAGGACAGGTGAACCGCAGCGGACCGGGCAGGGCAGGCGCGGCCGAGGCAAAGGCTGGCACAAACCGCTCGGGAGTGTTAGTGGCTGCAGATGGACTGGGTTACTGGGTGCCCCTGCCAGGCGGAGACCAGTGGACAACAGTGAATGCGCCGATCCGGGCGACCGGCGCGATGCAGATGAAGAATATAGTGAACCAATCACGCAATGAAGCTAAGAATGGACTAAAGGGTGGATTTACCAATAATACGGAAAATAAAATTACTGTCGGTGGTAAAGCATGGGATGGGGCCCCAGGTGACCCTGTCAACAATATGGATCGTAAGGATGATCCTGTCAACAATATGGATGGTAAGGATGACCCTGTCAACAATATAGATCGTAAGGATGACCCTGTCAACAATATGGATGGTAAGGATGATCCTGTCAACAATATGGATCGTAAGGATGACCCTGTCAACAATATGGATGGTAAGGATGACCCTGTCAACAATATGGATCGTAAGGATGACCCTGTCAACAATATGGATGGTAAGGATGATCCTGTCAACAATATGGATCGTAAGGATGACCCTGTCAACAATATGGATGGTAAGGATGACCCTGTCAACAATATGGATGGTAAGGATGACCCTGTCAACAATATGGATGGTAAGGATGACCCTGTCAACAATATGGATCGTAAGATTCCCGTCCACAGTAAGATTTGGAAGGGGTCGCCAGGTGAACTTGTCAATATTACTGACTCAAAGAATGTTGGATTAAAGCAAAACATGATTCAGTATACACCTTTAACCAATGTGGTAGACAAAACGGCAATAAATCACGTTGAAAGTAAAAACATGCCACTTGTTACCGAGAAAAGGGATTCTTCGGTTAAGATTGTGGAAAAAGTAAATGTTAAAATCAATGAAACGAACGATCAGCGGATAGGAGGCAATGTTTTAAAACGACCAGTTGCTAATTTGGAATCTGCCGTAGGAGTACACAAGGTTTTATCGATTGACAGGACTATATCGCCACGTAACCCTGGGGCTGCCGGTCAGTTTGGGCACCCTGCGGTTGTGCCGAAGGGAGAAGAAGAAAGGGCAAAGGAGAAATGGAATGAGGGGCATTTTAACGTCCATCTCAGTAACATGATCCCACTGGACAGGAGTATCCCAGATACAAGGCCAAAAGGGTGAGATTACCAAAGCAAAAAAAAAAGATTGTGCAGTCATTATTTTGTGTATATGATTTTCTAAATGTAATCTTGTGTTGGATGGCAATTTACCATTTTCTGATAATAGGTCAGATATTCTGGGTCAATTATGTTTCATTGCAGCTAGAAAAAGTAAACAGGGCATAAGGAAAGAGAACAAAAAGAATGGTCTGGATTAGGATAGCAGACAGGAAACATAACTTTCCCCAATTCTAACAGGTCTACAAACACAAGAATAAAGGACTCGGAAGAATGTGAGTAGACTTCTCAGCCCCTCAAGCTTACCCAACCATTCAATATAACTTCTAACAACATCACTTGCCCCATCACTGAAATGTTCCCACAACCAATGAACTCGCTTTCAAGGACTCTTCATCTCATCTTCTCGTTAGTTATTGCTGTTTATTCATATTTGCATTGCAGTTTGTTGTCTTCAGCCCTTTGGTTCAAGGGCCTCATGGTTGAGGGGTAATAGCTGTTCCTGAACCTTGTGGTGTGGGGGTTGAGGTTTCTGTACTTCCTTCCTGACGGCAGCAGGGTGAAGAGAGCATGGCCTTGGATGGTGAGGGCCTTCATGGTGGATGCTGCTTTCTTGCAACAGTGCACCTTACTACAGTGCTGAATATTGGAGTGGGCTCTCCCTGCTATGAACTGGGCTGTATCCAGGACCTTTTGTAGGTCTTTCCATTCAAGACATTTGGTACGAAGCTGTGATATAACCAGTCAGTATACTCTTCACCCTGCCTCTATAGAAGTTTGTCAAAGTTTTAGATGACATGCTGAATCTGCACAGACTGCTAGGAAATTGGGGGTTTGTCATGACTTCTTTGGAATAGCGTTTAAGTGCTGGATTCTCTGAAATGATAATACCAAGGAATTTAAAGTTGCTGGCCCTCTCCACCTCTGATCCCCCGATGAGGATTGGCTCGTGGATCTCTGGTTTCCTCTTCCTGTAGTCAGTAATCTCGCTGACATTGAGTAAAAGGTTGTTGTTGTGGCACCACTCAGCCAGATTTACCTGCACTGCACTTCCTCTTTAACTGTTAGATTTCATTTTGTGTTGCTGTTGTTTTATCTTGTTCTATATCAATGCTTTGTGTAATGATCCAATCTGTATGAACAGTATGCAAGACAAGTTTTTCACTGTATCTCAGTAAACCAATTCCAATGCTTTAAGATTATTCTGGAATAGACGAGGATTTGACACATTCAGACATGATATTAGTATGGAAGTTTAGTACTGGAAATTGATCAACTTTTTTCCCTCTCTCTCGCTCTCTGTCTCCATTGTTACTTTGTGAACTTGATTTGCTCTCTCTTTTCTGCTGCTTAACCCACTGAGTGTTTCCAGAATCCCTTCTTTTGCTTTTGGATTTAATCGTTATATCCTTGGGCATGTGTTTGTTACAGGTGTTCCGACCAATTGGTTCACAACAGCCTTCCAACAACCAGCATTATCTTGTGCTTCGTCGATGAAGTGTGGTCTACACTTTTAAGGTCTGTTCATAGCATCTTCAATAGATCACCTGCTCATCTCATTAAGGAAGTTATTCTTGTAGATGACTTTAGCACTAGAGGTAAGAAAGTAGTAGTTTTATCAATATTGCTAAATCATATATTTCTGATAAGCTCTTGATTATTATTCTTTGTAAATGGAAGTGAAATATAAAAATGTATTTAATCTTGCAAATTAAATGAAGAGTCTTTTTATTTATAATTATTTGTTCTGCCTTTAAGTTATAAACACTTATCACTTTTTCCAAAATGACTTGGATTCTTTCTACCTTCTGTCTAACCATGATACAACCAAAATGATATTTACGAAGTATGCTGCTTGAGTTAACTGTACCTTCAGACTCGTTATGTTTAATTTGCCTCCAAATTTGATCTTCAAACTCTCACCTGGTTTTCCACATTAGCAACATCGTATTTTGCCAAAACTATAATTGGGTGGTTTGACTGTGTCTTTGCTATGAAGTCAAACTGAGAAAACCTCAAGGGATTTCCTAGCAAATGTCAGTAGTTATAAATATAAGGAGCTCATAGACTTTGTCACTAATATTGAGACCATCAGGTTACTTGTAAATGCAGGTTCCTATTTTTCAGCTCCTGAACCTAACGTGACATGCGTCTCCCCTGTCCTACCCTAGTACTTGTAAAAACACCACCCCCCTTTTCTTAATTCCTCTGTCTCTGCCGCATCTGCTCTCAGGATGAGGCTTTTCATTCTAGAACAAAGGGGATGACCTCCTTTTTCAAAGAAGGGGGTTTTCCTTCCACCATCAACACTGCCTCAATTGCATCTCTTCCATTTCATGCACATCTGCTCTTACCCCATCCTCCTGCCATCCTACCACGGATAGGGTTCCTCTTGTCCTCACCTACCACCCCACCAGTTTCCGTGTGCAGCACTTAATTCTCCGAAATTTCTACCACCACCAACAGGATCCCACCACCAAGCACATCTTTCCCTCCCACTTTATGCTTTCTGCAGGGATCACTCCCTATGCGACTCCCTTGTCCACTTATCCCTTCCCGCTGATCTCCCTCCTGGCACTTATCCTTGCAAGCGGAACAAGTGCTACACCTGCCTCTACACTCTTCCCTCACTACCATTCCGGGCCCTAAACAGTCCTTCCAGGTGAGGCAACACTTCACCTGTGAGTCTATTGGTTTCATTTACTGTGTTCGGTGCACCCGGTGTGACCTTCCTGTACATTGGTGAGACCCGACATTGATTGGGAGACCGTTTCGCCGAGCATCTACGCTCTGTCCGCCAGAACAAGCGGGATCTGCCAGTGGCCACCCATTTTAATTACACTTCCCATTCCCATTCCAATATGTCCATCCATGGCCTCCTCCACTGTCGTAATGAGGCCATACTTAGGTTGAAGGAACAGGACCTTGTATTCCGTCTGGGTAGCCTCCAACCTGATGGTATGAACATCGATTTCTCAAACTTCCCGTAATGTCCCCCCCCCCACACCCCCCTCCATTTCCCATCCTCTTTTCCTTCTCTCACCTCATCTTACCAATCAACTTCCCAGCTCTTTACTTCATCCCTCCCCCCCCCCCCCCACAGGTTTCACCCATCAACTGGTGGTTCTCTCTCCCCTCTCCCTCCTCCAGGAGTAAATCTACTCCTTAGCTTTTTTTCTCCAGTCCTGCTGAAGGGTTTCGGCCTGAAATGTCAACTGTACTTTTTTCCATTGATGCTGCCTAGCCTGCCGAGTTCCTCCAGCATTTTGTGTGTGTTGCTCAGATTTCCAGCATCTGCAGATTGTCTTTTGTTTGACAAACATCTAGAGTTTCTTTCCTGCCATATTTCTTTTGTTTCTCCTATTTCCTTTTAAACTTTCCAGAGTTAAATTTTCTAGCATGCCACCAATATAGTTATATGGAATAAAATTCTCCAGCACTTATTTGTATTTTATAGTCACTCTGGTGGCAGGTAAGAAAAAAATATGCTATAGAAGAGTAATCATAATACGTGAGAACTTTGCAGTGAAGTATATTCCAAAGTTGCAAAGTAGATGACGGTTAATGGTTAGGATGCACCATTGTCAAATAAATTTGTTTATTAAGTAGAAAGACTAATTTTGATACTCATTTTGACTGTAAGTGGGATTGATTTTAAAATGTAGAATCTGCTTCAGGAAAAATATTCATAACTAATAAATATTGTAAGTCCATTTAGGACTGAGTTTGAACTACAAGTTATGGCACAAACTAATTAAAGGACTAAGGTCAAGTAATGCATAAAGCAAAATAGTGACTATGCTTTATATACAACCCACTATCAAATCAGGTTATATTTTAGATTCAATTGAGACTTTTTCCATGTCTCATTCACAAAATATGCAAAACAAAAATAAAACATTTAAGTTCCAGGCATATGTAAGCCTGTTCCTTAAGCTCAGTCTCTTTGACCATGGCACCTACCGATCATTGTTCACGGCCAGCAGAAATCACTGGATCATAATATAAACAATAGCAGTAGTTGGTTATTATTTTCCTTTTTTGGGCTGTTCAGATTAGTTCATTTGGCTCTTGCTAAGCAAGGTACCATGAAAACAAATATCTGCTATGCTATGTATTCTTGTAAATTTTACAAGTAGAATGCCTTAATCTATGCACTGACTTTTCAAAGTGACACGATGCAAGACTACCCTTCTAAATCCATTAAGATCCTGGTCTTTTAATTTTGTGAATGATAACATAATTGATTTTGTATTGAGGAAAACTCTTTTGGAAATACTTGATTCTTTTTTCAAAGCCAAAAACTTAAGCCCGTTTTAAGTAAAATATTATTTCTTCCTTATTCTTGAAGGATTAGTGAAAAAGGAATAGCTTTAGAAACTGTAAAGTCATCTTCAGGGAAAATATTTTTTTATTTGACTCCTAAGGGATAAAACTACAAGCTGCTCAGAGAAATCGTGCATATTTCAAAATACCCGTGGAGAGAAAGAAATTAAGTTTTTTTTTCATTGTTGAACTTTATTTGAAGATGTGTGCTCTCATCTAGACTCTGGCTCTTTAGTTTTGTAGGCTGTCTAGCCTTTTGGAGCTGTCATTAGAAAGTTCTGTGACCTCTACTAAAAGCTTTTTATTTTTGGTCCAAAACAAAAATTGAGTCTACAGACTGAAAATGCATTGAACAAAATGTCAGTTCAATCCATGTAAAAGGCTAGTCCCCGTCTTAAAAAGAAGACTGTTTCTTAAAAAGAAGAGATAGTTTGGCAGCTATCTCTCTTGTGGGGAAACTGCATGACAAATGTCACAATTCATTCTTAATAGTCTTAAGTTCTTTTACTAAAACTTAGGCTTGCAGTTCAGTATTTCCGAATGTAATTTTATTCTAAAGTTCTGTAGTTGTTCGTTAAAACATGGATAAAATGATATAGCCCAGAAGGAAGTCATTTGGTTCTGCCTGATATATCAGCACTGGCTCATTTGTGCAACTAACCAATCAGCAACATTTTCCTTCTCATTTCCAAAGACTTGTGAATGTTTTCACATCTGAGTATTGGTCAAATGTTCTCTTGAGTTGCAACTAAATCCCTTCTATCGTCCTTTCCAGATCAAACTCACTGTTTAAACATCTTTTTTTTATGCCTTATCTCTGTTTCTTTTGCCAGTCACCTTAAATCAGAGGACTCGACTCCTTATCTTTTTGGAAACGGCTTCTACATATTTGCTGTTAAACTTTCCATGCTTTTGAACGCTTCCATCAAATCCATTCACCTTTTTTTGGGATTCAGTAATATATCCTGAGCTCTACTAGTATCTGCTTGGAACAGAAATGGTTCATCCTCATTAACATTCTGATAAATCTCGCTGCACTCCTACGCCCTTTTCTGAAGTTCAAACTGAAGCCATTTTCCTTCCTAATTGCTTGCTGTCCCTGCTCCTCCTAAACCAAGATTTCTCTACACACCAACATTGACTCTGTTCTCACCTTTAAAACATACTGTTTTCTTTCATGGCAAGGCACATTGCCGATATTTGCCAAATTTAACCTTTTTGTGACATCTTCATAGCTTGCATCTCCAGGAAATGATTGACGACAACCCCACCCCACTCCTCACCCCACAATCTATCTCTTGCAACATGTCTCTCATTAGATAACAACTCATTCTTTCCATGCAAGTTATTGGACTGAATGGTGCTGGTGGTGGTATGCAGTTATAAAGGAAACCACTGAACTGTGAAGGGAATTCATTGTTGGATGTGCCAATGTATGCAAAGTTGACCCAATTACTTCTCAGAGAAAATCAATTTAATGAATAAACTCTACTTTTTCCCCTATTATATAGAATACCTGAAAGAGAATTTAGACATATATATGTCACGGTTCCCAAAAGTTCATGTTATTCACCTACAGGAGCGTCATGGTTTAATTCGAGCCAGACTTGTGGGAGCAGCAAATGCAACAGGTATGATGCAATTTTTCCCTTAGCTGGTATAGACAAACCAATTATCCCCCCTCTATCTTTCCAGTCCAGATAATGGGTCTCAGGTCGAAACATTGACTGTCCATTGCCTGACCCACTGGAGTCATCCAATGTCTTCGTATGTTGCTGCAGATTTCCCGTCGTTACAGTCTTGTTTCCCTCACTGGTATTTAATGTGATGGATTCAATTCATTGTGGCAAATGTTTCTGAGAAATGCTGGCAGTTTTGCACATAACAATTGATATTTTCCCATAAAAGTGCCAGGAAGTTAAGGATTTTTGCATGCAGACACAAAGGGCACAGGAGTCACTTAACTTAGTGATAATTCCTCAATGCTGTTTCTTAAACAATGCTCTAAAGCAGGGGTGTCAAACTCATTTTAGGTCACGGGCCGGATTGAGCAAAATACAGCTTCATGCGGGCCGGATCAGTCGGACGTGTGCGAACGCAGCTTTCGTTGCCTCCGTTTTTTCAGCCTGCTCTCATGTGTCTCAGTCTCTGCTATAACTACAAAGTGTTTCACTTTACAAATTCCGTTTCTTATGAAGAAGACTGCCGAATAAACACTAAAAACCCTGAAAACCTGGTACCTGAATAAACTCAGCATTAGCCATATCATACGCCATAGGCGCTTCGATTACTGGGGCCAGCTTTAATAGTAATTAGATATTATCTCGCGGGCCAAAGATAATTCCACCACGGGCCGGATTTGGCCCGCGGGCCTTGAGTTTGACATATATGCTCTAAAGGTTTATTCCATGGACTTGATCATGAGACAATTAGGACAAAGATTCCTAGAAAATTGTATAGAGAATGTGTTTGAACAACCTGAATCAGGCATTACTTTGTAAAAAGTCATGTGAATGGGCACACTGAAAGGCACAATCATTTCTTATATAGTGGAATCTTTTTAAAGTTTTAGACTATTACTGAATGTTTCTGAATATTAGGAGGATGTCAACAGGATAGGACGGGAGGTCTGCGGCCTTTTTTTTTCATGAGCAGGAAATATTTTAAACCCCTCCCAGCAATGCACAGCCGAACACTGTCAGTGAACCTGCTGTTGCATTGCATGAGGATTGTGCTCCCCTGTGAACAGAATCTAGCGTCAGAGCATCGCATAAACTAAGTGTAGACATTGTTCAAATTTCAGCTGCACGCAGGTGGCTCCCTAATGATGACAAATAATTAATACCTTTTTTAAATGTACAAATTTATTCATCCTAATTTGCTAATTAAGTTCCATCATGATGTGGAAGTGCCAAGTATGGCATAGGCCTAGTTTTAAGCATAAATTTCCAGATTACAGTTTCATCAGCCTTGCGTTGAAGTAAGGGAACATTTTTTAAAATAAAGATCACAAGCATGAGAAAATCTGCAGATGTATGTTGCATTGTAAAGATTTTCTTGAAACATATAACAATGTACACTAGAATTAAATTTTCTTTATAATATACTGTAAATATAAAAACAAAATCCTAAAGATAGTAAATCCAGCCAATACAGTGATCGAAACCCTTTGTATCATGATGATATCTGTTGTTAATGGAACTGCTCATATACATTTACAATTTCTGCAGTTTTCTTTTTCTTTATGAAACTATATCAGCTGACAACCACCATCTTTCAATAAAAGCACTTTGCATAACTGATGGTGTATGGTCATGGGGTTTTAGTTGTCCCTTGAGGTGAAGTGACAGTGGTTGAACGATTTCAGCTCTGTACAATTGTCTCATCATAGTCCAAAATCATGCACTTTAGTTATATGTTAAACTATTTCTTCCCTTTGCATTTTCAGGAGATGTTCTAACATTTTTGGATTCCCATGTTGAATGTAACGTTGGTTGGCTGGAGCCACTTTTGGAAAGGATCCACTTAAAGCGAACAAAAGTAGCCTGCCCTGTCATAGAAGTTATCAGTGATGAGGATATGAGGTACAATCACATAATCCTGGTTAGTTAACTTTCGGAGAATGCCTAAGGAAATAAACAGAGTTAGAGTCTTTAATTTTGATTTCACTAAATGTAAACCACTGAATCTAGCCAATCAGTTGCCAAAACTTTCACAAAATTATCAGCTGCAACTTGGGATAGATGTCCAACTGGGACATCCAAAATTATACCTGTAAATCATGTAATTTCATTTCTAAATTACATTCAGTATGTGCTTTGAAGTACTTGCATTCTTGGTCCTTGTCAATAGTCTTATGCAATGTCAGTTTTATAATTTGCTAAACTAAAGGTGGGGCGGCCAGTGGTGTAGTGGTATCAGCACTGGACTTTGAGGTGGGTGGCCCGGCCGGGTCCCAACATGCAGCAGCATCTGCACGGAAGAAAGGCCTGGCTCTGTATCTTGTCATGAAAATCCTATGGACAACTACACTATCAACGGCACTCAACAACAAACTAAACAAGGCTACATAGAGCATAGCACAGGACGGGACTTTCAGCCCATGATGTTGTACCAACCTATATAGGCCTACTACATGGTCAGCTTAACTCTTCCCTCCAGGTCCTTGTCAATAGCCCATAACCCTCCATATTTCTTACATCCATGTGCCTATTCTAAGTATCTTATTAAATGTCCCTATTGTATCAGTCTCTACCACTACTCCAGGCAGCGTGTTCCAGGTAAGTGTAAAACACTTACCTCTGACATCTTCCCTAAATTTATGTGTGCCTTGCGTAATCTTAAGCAATTATTACTTAGTCGCCTATCATACTCTGTTGCTCCAAAGAGAAAACCCTAGCTCTTCCCTCTTAAGACGTGTTCTCTATTTTCAGCAGCATTCCAATAAATCTCGTCTGCACCCTTTCAAAAGCTTCCACATTTTCCCTTTCATGAGGCTACCAGAACTGAACACAATACTCCAAGTGTGGTCTAACCAGAGTTTTAAGGATAAACACAAGTGATTCCGCAGATGCTGGAGATCCAGAGTTTTGTTTAGCCAGAGAGTGGTGAATCTGTGGAATTCTTTGCCACAGGCGGTTGTGGAGGCCAAGTCTTTATGTATATTTAAGGCAGAAGTCGACAGATTCTTGATTGGTCATGTCGTGAAGGGATACGGGGAGAAGACAGGAGATTGGGGCTGAGAGGAAAGTTGGATCGGCCGTGATGAAATGGTGGAGCAGACTCGATTTGCCAAATGGCTTAATTCTGCACCTGTATCTTATGGTTATAAGAAGGAGCTGCAAAGTTACCTTGCAGCTGTTTTGGTAGTTTTAAAGGTGCTCTTCATTTGTAGAGTTTTTTGCTTGAGATTAATTGGTACTTATTTTCTCAGAGTATTTGTAAGAATTTTCAAGACAAAAACTAACGGACGTGATATTAGGTTAAGTGACAGGTTTTTGAGGTTAAGATGACTGAGTTCAAAGTTAAAAAATTATTGTCAGTGTCCTGAAATTTTCTGACTTCTGTGTAGTCATTGAAATAGTTCAATCAACTTTTTTCCGGCTAATATCTCCTTATCCAGCTTGTTTGAATTGCTTAGCTTGTTCCAAACATTTCATCCTCTAGTCAATCAAGGATTTACTCTGATCATTTCCAATACTTATCTAGATATTGTCCCTAAGCACCATTACCAATCAGGTACCAAATGGATGACAATGACATCAGCTCTTCTTCTGCATCACCCCACCACCACTACCCAAACTCTACCATTGTCACTGGAATAATTGCTGATTCCTTCAGTTGAACTCTGGAATCACTGAATCCATCTCCTTTCTTGCCATTTTTGATCCCAAGTCAATCTTCTAGTCTTGTACTCTTTCCATGATAGTAGCAGCATGTGTCGACTTTTATACTAACAACCATTTCTCTTTCCTCAACTATTGGGTTTTGAAACTCCCAATCATTTTTTTTTGTCTCATCTAACCTCATCTTTTCCACTGATCTCCCAGTAAACCTTTCATTTTCTACATTCCATGAACTCAAATAAAACTCTGACTCCTATCACGTCCTACATCATTTACTCTCATTTACTCATCCCCATTATATTTTATATGGCTTTCTTATAACTTTGGACCATTATGTTGCATTTAAATGTCTTTGGGAATATTTTTCAAGACAAAGCAATATCAATGCTTCTTGCTTGCTCACTTTAATTTTCTGTTACTCCTTTGGAACTGCTTGTGCACAAGGTGTGGTACAGTTTGAGCATCCCTCATCCAATAATCCAAAAACCTTCAATCTGATCTTTTTTGGAGTGCTGACATTATGCCACATATGGAAAATTCCACAAAAAATACAAATACAGTGTACTGTAACCTTTTAATCAAAGCATGGCATCGTAGGTGGAGACTGAAAGCCTCTTGTTGTTCCACAACTGATTCAGATATTCGCCTAATACAAAATATAGAAAACCTACAGCACAATACAGGCCCTTCAGCCCACAAAGTTGTGCCAAATATGTCCCTATCTTAGTAATTACCCAGGGTTACCCATAGCCCTCTATTTTTCTAAGCTCCATGTACCTATCCAAAAGTCTCTTAAAAGACCCTATCGTATCCACCTCCACCACTGTTGCTGGCAGCCCATTCCATGCACTCACCACTCTCTGCGTTTTTTTTTAAAAACTTACCCCTGACATCTCCTCTGTACCTACTCCCAAGACCTTAAACCTGTGTCCTCTTGTGGCAGCCATTTCAGCCCTGGGAAAAAGCTTCTGACTATCCACACGATCAATGCCTCTCATCATCTTAAACACCTCTATCAAGTCACCTCTCATCCTCCGTTGCTCCAAGGAGAAAAGGCCGAGTTCACTCAACCTGTCTTCATAAGGCATGCCCCCCCAATCCAGGCAACATCCTTGTAAATCTCTTCTGCACCCTTTCTATGGCTTCCACATCCTTCCTGTAGTGTGGCAACCAGAATCGAGCACAGTACACCAAGTGGGGTCTGACCAGGGTCCTATATAGCTGTAACATTACCTCTTGGCTCCTAATTTCAATTCCATGATTGATGAAGGTCATACACCGTATACCTTCTTAACCACAGAGTCAACCTGCGCAGCTGCTTTGAGTGTCCTATGGACTTGGACCCCAAGATCCCTCTGATCCTCCACACTGCCAAGAGTCTTACCATTAATACTATATTCTGCCATCATATTTGACCTACCAAAATGAACCACTTCACACTTATTTGGGTTGAACTCCCATCTGCCATGTCTCAGCCCAGTTTTGCATCCTATCAATGCCCCGCTGTAACCTCTGACAGCCCTCCACACTACCCACAACACCCCCAACCTTTGTGTCATCAGCAAACGTACTAATCCTTCCACTTCCTCATCCAGGTCATTTATAAAAATCACGAAGAGTAGGGGTCCCAGAACAGATCCCTGAGGGACACCACTGGTCACCGACCTCCGTGTAGAATATGACCCGTCTACAACCACTCTTTGCCTTCTGTGGGCAAGCCAGTTCTGGATCCACAAAGCAACGTCCCCTTGGATCCCATGCCTCCTTACTTTCTCAATAAGCCTTGCATGGGGTACCTTATCAAATGCCTTGCTGAAATCCATATCTACATCTACTGCTCTTCCTTCATCAGTGTGTTTAGTCTCATCCTCAAAAAATTCAATCAGGCTCCCTGATCATATTATGCCTCTCCAAATGTTCATAAATCCTACCTCTCAGGATCTTCTCCATCAACTTACCAACCACTGAGGTAAGACTCACTGGTCTATAATTTCCTGGGCTATCTCTTCTCCCTTTCTTGAATAAGGGAACAACATCCACAACCCTCCAATCCTCCGGAACCTCTCCCGTCCCCATTGATGATACAAAGATCATCGCCAGAGGCTCAGCAATCTCCTCCCTCGCTCCACAGTAGCCTGGGGTACATCTCATCTGGGCCCGGCGACTTATCCAACTTGATGCTTTCCAAAGGCTCCAGCACGTCCTCTTTCTTAATATCTAAATGCTCAAGCTTTTCAGTCCGCTGCAAGTCATCACTACAATCCCCAAGATCCTTTTCCATAGTGAATACTGAAGTAAAGTATTCATTAAGTACCTCTGTTATTTCCTCTGGTTCCATACACACTTTCCCACTGTCACACTTGATAGGTCCTATTCTTTCACGTCTTATCCAATTGCTCTTCACATACTTGTAGAATGCTTTGGGGTTTTCCTTAATTCTGCCTGCCAAGGCCTTCTCATGGCCCCTTCTGGCTCTCCTAATTTCCTTCTTAAGCTCCTTCCTGTTAGCCTGATAATCTTGTAGATCCCTAACATTACCTAGCTCTCTGAACCTTCTGTAAGCTTTTCTTTTCTTCTTGACTAGATTTACTACAGCCTTTGTACTCCATGGTTCCTGTACCCTACCATAACTTCCCTGTCTCATTGGAACATACACATGCAGAACTCCACACAAATATCCCCTGAACATTTGCCACATTTGTTCTGTACCTTTCCCTGAGAACATCTGTTCCCAATTTAAGCTTCCAAGTTCCTGCTTGATAGCCTCATAATTCCCCTTACTCCAATTAAACGCTTTTCTAACTTGTCTGTTCCTATCTCTCTCCAATGCTATTGTAAAGGAGATAGAATTATGATCACAATCTCCAAAATGCTCTCCCACTGAGAAATCTGACACCTGACCAGGTTCATTTCCCAATACCCAAATCTAGTACAATCTCTCCTCTTGTAGGCTTATCTACATACTGTGTCAAGAAACCTTCCTGAACACACCTAACAAACTCTACCCCATCTAAACCCCTCGTTCTAGGGAGATACCAATTTATATTTGGGAAATTAAAATCTCACACCATGACAACTCTTAATATTACACCTTTCCAGGATCTGTTTCCCTATCTGTTCCTCGATATCCCTGTTACTATTGGGCGGCCTATAAAAAACACCCAGTAGAGTTATTGACCCCTTCCTGTTCCTAACCTCCACCCACAGAGACTCTGTAGACGATCCCTCCATGATGTCCACCTTTTCTGCAGCTGTGACACTATCTCTGATCAACAGTGCCACGCCCCCACCTCTTTTGCCTCCCTCCCTATCCTTTCTGAAACATCTAAAATCTGGCACTTGAAGTAACCATTCCTGTCCCTGAGCCATCCAAGTCTCTGTAATGGCCACCACATTATAGCTCCAACTCCTGGTCCATGCTCTACGCTCATCCGCTTTGTTCACAACACTCCTTGCATTAAAATAGACACATCTCAAGCCTTTGGTCTGAGCGCGTCCCTTCTCTATCACTTGTCTATCCTCCCTCTCGCACTGTCTCCAAGCTTTCTCTATCTGTGAGCCAACAGCCTCTTCCCCAGTCTCTTCAGTTCGGTTCCCACCCCCCAACATTCCTAATGCAGGGAACTAAAGCAGCACAGCAGCATATATTATGTTAATGGCATGTAATAATTTTTATTGTTAAGTACACGTGTGATGAACAAGTGTAAAATGCAGAGCCGGGAATGATGATGATGCCTAACAGCCACTGACTGTCCAGCTGGGCAGCCGAGGTAGTGAACTTGATAAGTTTGCATTGGTACTTATTCCAGTGACGTTTTTTCAAACACTTCTCTAACACTGTATATACAATTGCACATCTTTCCTTATCATTGTTAAAAACATCCCTAGAGACAACTGTTCAGCAAACCTATTGCTCTGAGTTTATGTGCATCTACTGGGGATGATGCAATGAATCTTATGCTGCTGTCTTGTCATATCTAAGTTCAGTTGGTAGTCCAACTGTAGATGCCACTCTAAGATTTATTATCATTGCTGAATGTAGCTTGTCTTATGTTCAAGGCTGCTAATTTAATCTGATATACGGCAAGTGGTATTTCTATGACTAAACAGAAACAAATATATTGTGGTTTCCACTTCAAGTAATTTAAGTAAATACTAGTAATTCTACATTTCAAAAGATGATAGTCTGTTGCTTGAAAGCTTGAAGGTTTACCTTCAAAGTTTCCTTTTGTTTTGATGATAGGTTTATCTTCCTCCTTGTCATAATTGCGTTCTTCCCCCTCCCCTACTCACCCGTCGTTCTCTATGACCCATAAGTTACTCATTCGAACAGTATATCTTTGCCCTTCATCTTCCACAATCTCCTAAACTATCTCACCTCTTTTCATTTCTAAACATAATATTTACTTTTAATGGAATATTCTATATTTTTCTAGGAATATCTTCACTGTGCATTGCTGATATTTGCTATTAATATCCAAAATTTTTGCTTTTTTTTAGTTATATAGGAGTGAATGGTTTTTTACGAGGAGTGTTTACCTGGCCGATGAATTTTGGGTGGAAGACAATACCTGAAGAAATTATTAAAAAATACAATCTAACAGAAATGGATCCAATAAAGTGAGTTGACTTACGAAAAATAATGAATTGTATTTGGAGTCGTAGAACACTAGAGCAGAGAAACAGGCCCTTTGGCCCATCTAGTGTGTGTCAAATTATTAATCTGCATAGTCCCATCTACTGGCACCTGAACAATAGCCATGAGAGCAAGATTAGGCCATTGTGTCTGCTCCACCATTCCATCATGGCTGATTTATTGTACCTCTCAACACCATTCTCCTGTAAGACCATAATACATAGCCCTCCTTATCCCTCCTACCTATCCATACTCTCACATGGTGGATTGGATAGTGGACTACTTGACAGATAGACCTCAGTATGTGCGGTTGGGAGACTGTAGGTCTGACACGGTGGTCAGCAGCACAGGGGCGCCGCAGGGAACCGTACTCTCTCCGGTCCTGTTCACCCTGTACACATCAGACTTCCAATATAACTCGGAGTCCTGCCATGTGCAGAAGTTCGCTGATGACACGGCCATAGTGGGGTGTGTCAGGAATGGACAGGAGGAGGAGTATAGGAAACTGATACAGGACTTTGTGATATGGTGCAACTCAAACTACCTGCGTCTCAATATCACCAAGACCAAGGAGATGGTGGTGGACTTTAGGAGATCTAGGCCTCATATGGAGCCAGTGATCATTAATGGAGAATGTGTGGAGCAGGTTAAGACCTACAAGTATCTGGGAGTACAGTTAGATGAGAAGCTGGACTGGACTGCCAACACAGATGCCTTGTGCAAGAAGGCACAGAGTCGAATGTACTTCCTAAGAAGGTTGGCATCATTCAATGTCTGTAGTGAGATGCTGAAGATGTTCTATAGGTCAGTTGTGGAGAGCGCCCTCTTCTTTGTGGTGGCGTGTTGGGGAGGAAGCATTAAGAAGAGGGACGCCTCACGTCTTAATAAGCTGGTAAGGAAGGCGGGCTCTGTCGTGGGCAAAGTACTGGAGAGTTTAACATCGGTAGCTGAGCAAAGGGCGCTGAGTAGGCTACGGTCAATTATGGATAACTCTGAACATCCTCTACATAGCACCATCCAGAGACAGAGAAGCAGTTTCAGCGACAGGTTACTATCGATGCAATGCTCCTCAGACAGGATGAAGAGGTCAATACTCCCCAATGCCATTAGGCTTTACAATTCTACCGCCAGGACTTAAGAACTTTTTAAAGCTATTATTAATGCTTTTTGAGATGGTGATTTAGATGCATATCATATTTTTTACTGAGTTAAGTATTGTATGTAATTAGTTTTGCTACAACAAGTGTATGGGACATTGGAAAAAAGTTGAATTTCCCCATGGGGATGAATAAAGTATCTATCTATCTATCTACTTCTCTTAACTATTGAAGTCAAGCTTGCACGCACCACGTGCGCTGGCAGCTCGTTCCATTCTTACCAACCTCTGAGTGAATGAGTTCCCTCTCACGTTCCCCTTCACCCTTAACCCAGATTTGCTGATCCAGTTTACTACATTATCATGCAGATAGTAGATGCAGATGACAAACAGCAATGGATCCAGCACCAATCTCTGTGATACACCATTTGTCGCAAGACTCCAGTCATTTTCCCTGATTAGTAATGCTGCCCTTTAAACCTTCCGGCTCGATCACATCTCAAACGATGGAACCGTGGAACATTAGCTGCCAGTCTCGCACCTCCTGCAACCGTCTCTAATGGCTATGATGTCACAATTCCATATGCTGATTCCCTGCAACTCCAGTTACAACTCACAGCAATGGCTGGTCTGTCCAGCTGTTTTAAAGAAATATAGAGGGAATGTTGATTACCACTTCTGCATTATTTGTTACCGTTTTTGAGTTTGCTACATCTGTTCCTGCCTCAGTGGCCAGCTTCTCACCTAATTCAGTTGTTTTATTGCATCAGCATTCCTTCTTTTGCTTAAATTTCAACCTTAAATTTAGCAAAAGGCCCTTGAGTAATATTGAAGCCACTCTCTAGAACATTACTTTGGATACTCTATTTATCTAGTTCCAAATTGAAGCTATGATTTCTGAGGCAGTATTTTCTACTGTTACCTCATCTTCATAACTTTTTTTTCTAGATGTCCAATAATGGCAGGAGGATTATTTTCAATTGATAAGAAATACTTTTATGAACTGGGTACTTACGATACAGGCTTGGAAGTCTGGGGTGGAGAAAACATGGAGCTGTCTTTTAAGGTATTTCTACAGGTCTTTTATCAGAATCTGGAAATGTACATGTGCTATTAATTTATAAAACAGAAATGTCTAGAAAGATATGCTTAGCTAACATTTCAAAATAAATATCTTTGGTATTTTAATGAGAGACGAGTTTCCTGTCCATAGCATTAGAGTTTGGATGCAGTTTAAATATGTAAATTTGGACCAATCCTAGTATTCTCAGATTCAGGAAATTACTATGTAATCAGCCCATGCACTTTCTCTTCTGTAGCAATTTCTTATTTTAATTAATTTCATCTCAGCATATGAGCTCAAGGACAAGCTAGCAATAAATGTAATTGTCCCTAAACTAAGGTGATGTAGTATTGCATATCATCAAAATAATGAATTACTTGAAATAACATTTATTATAAGGCCCAGCTAGATAGTTAACAAGTGGAAGACTGCTGGGAAAATTGCAACTGAGTTAAATTCAACCAGTATGGATTCAGAAATGGAAGATTATGCTTTAAGCATAATCAAGGGTTGTGATGGAGGCAGATATGATAGTTTGAGACTTTTAAAGAAACGTGACTATTCAAAAATTAAGGGATTTAGACATACAAAAAGAGTAAATTTGGCATCTTGTTTGTCACAGATATTTTGGGCTGAAGGGTCTGTTCCTCTGCTATACTGTATTACAGTTTTTTGTTCTAAGCATTTAATAAAAGTTATTTTAAATGTTCCTGCTGTGACAAATCAGGAAAATAAAAGCCAGAGTTCATCATTGAATAAAATACCTACATTGTTGTGGCAAATAAAGTTGGGAGGATGAGAAATTCCGTGAATGCTCTGTTTTGTGTAGATTGGACATTTGAGCATCACCTTTTGAGAAGGAAGCACCTTCCATAAAATCTCAGTGTGTTGACTACAACCAGTAATCAGGGTCTTTATTTATAGACATGTTCCGTGTGTATTTATCATGGCATACCTGCCTTTACTGCTGAAACAAAGTAAAAACCTTGCAAATTGCTATGCCATGACTGAAAGATTGCCATAAAAATTTGGATTATTTTCCCAAAATTATCACTCGGAAAACTATGTACCGTCTATGCCACATTGTATACTATGGGGGATGTTCACTGTGATTGTAGTTTATTTCTAAATCAAGCATAAAAATAATTGCCCACGATTTGTAGTGTTGGTGCTTTTTCTGGTAGACTTTCTGGCCTTCAGGAAATTGCCGACGTTTCACTTAGCTCGAGCTCGAATATAATACCCAGCCATATCTTGTGCATGTGATAATGTTCCTGATATGCACTGCCCTTCTTTCCGACTACTGATAGAACGTGGATCAGAAGGTTGCAACCTATAAACTTCTCATTCACAGCAAGACTAGGACATTGGTTTTTACTCTCACTTAGTCCCCATATGAGTTTCCATTTGCTGCCTTGATAAAGATCATACTGCAAGCTGTTGTGGATTTTGGACCCAATAATCATTGTGGCAGCAGGCCAATTATAATCAGTCGCCTGATCACACAGGTTTGTGTGCTGGAAGGATCTCTCATTTACCAGTGTGTTGTTTAACACTTTCACCCTTCTGTTTCTTTCCTTCCTCTTTGTTCTTCCCTCCTTCTCTCCATTTCAATGGAGAGCTTGTGTTAACAATGCCTTTGAGCAGTGTGACTGAGTTGGCAATTGTGAGTTCGGCAGCAGCTCTCTATCTGGTTAGTTTCTCACCCCAATAAAAGAGAGAACTTTGGTACATGGAGCTTAGAAAAATAGAGGGTTATGGGTAACCCAGAGTAATACTTTCTAAAGTACGTACATGTCCGGCACAGTATTGTGCTGTAGGCCTTCTGTGTTTCTAACTACAATGGTGATTTCTTACAGTGAAGATGTCTCAATTTTGTGATTTGAATTTGGAATCTCCAACTCATTTTTGAATCTGATGTATTTCCCTGGCACCTAAATTTTTGACTTGAAGGAAGAGGCATCTAGTAGACTTTTGTCTCTTCTATTAATCTGATGTTTAGTACTGCTTATTGTTCGTGACCTCACTTATCAGGATTCTTCCAAGTAATGCAGATCTTTTAAATGTGTAGATATTTAAAATTGCAATTCCCACCAAATTTGGTCAGTGTTGGTGGCAGAATCGTGTGAAGTTGCGAACTTGCCCTAAAACACTTCAACAGCAGTTATCAAAAATTGAAAATCCAACCACTACATTAAATTACTTTTTCACTATTACAAAAAACATAGAAACATACAGTACAGGAACAGGCCGTTCGGCCTGAAAAAGCTCATCAAAAAACATCCAGACACTAATTCCTCCTGCCTACACCATGTCCATATCCCTCCGTCCTCCTTGTATCCAAACATCTCTGAAAAGACTCTTAATGTGTTTGTCCCTACCACCATACCAGGCAGCACATTCCAAGGTTCCACCACTCAGACTTAAAAAAAAATTTGCCCCTCACATCCCCCTTGAACCTACCTCCTCTCATTTTCAATGCATACTCTCTGGTATTAAGATGCTTCTAAAGTTTTATATGTGCACTTTTTGTTATAACTTAATACCTAGTCAGGTTGAGAATATATATTTGTTTAAATGGTTTTATTTATTCCAACTTTTTTTGTACTTGTGGAACAGGTTTGGATGTGTGGAGGAGAGATTGAGATTATCCCCTGTTCAAGAGTTGGCCATATTTTTCGTGATGGCAATCCGTATACGTTTCCAAAAGATAGAATTAAGACAGTGGAGCGGAATTTGGCACGTGTGGCGGAGGTTTGGCTGGATGAGTACGTTGACGTCTTCTATGGTCATGGTTACCATCATCTTCTTAACACAAATAACATTGAATTTAACATTGGAGACCTAAGCAAGCAGAAAGAACTCCGGAAAAAACTTCAATGTAAGAGCTTCAAGTGGTATTTAGAAAACATTTACCCTGATGTACAAACATCTTTAGTGAGATCTGATGGCTTGGTAAGTTTTAATGATGAAGCTATGTTTCTTATAAATTTATGGAAGGCACTCTGGGGAAAAAAAACTTGTATAGTTCGTCACCTTTAAATTCACTTTCCTTGGAATCGTGTGTTTGAATCCCTTCAATCAGACTTTTGTGCTGTCAGTAAGTCAAACAGTTTGTAGTTCATTGTCCTTCAACACATGAATACAGCCAAATGAATCAGTGTTACTCCGGGGCCAAGGTGCAAACGCTGTACCAACAGTCACACATAGCACATATAAGATATCAGTGTAGTACAGATACACAGGAACAATGCAGGCCAGGAGTTCTGAGTCCATGAATGTTGCAGAAATCTGCGATCGATCTCAGTACAGCTTGTCTTCTACCGAGCGTACACTAGGGGGCAGCACCAACTCCAGCTTGGATGCCGTGCCACACACAGTGACTCCAAGGCTTTGCTCCTAGGCAGCTGTACACAGGCGACACCTCAGCTTGACGTGCGGTCCTTCCTACAACCGAGGCCATGCAGCTCCCCTGCTGTCTAACAATAAACCAGTTGCTGTCCAGCAGGATCTTGCGATCATAAAAAAAAATACATTTAAGTAGCACAGTAACACCTTTGGTTGACCCCATAGAAGCCGCTGCGATCGAACATGCTGCCATCTTACTGGAATTTTGTGCTATCAATAAATCAAACTGTACATAGCTGGATCTTAAATTTTATGTGACTGTAAAACAAAGATGATTATTTTCCAACAACACACACAAAATGCTGGTGGAACACAGCAGACCAGGCAGCATCTATAAGGAGAAGCACTGTCGACGTTTCGGGCCAAGACCCCACGAAGGTTTCTCGGCCCCAAAACGTCGACAGTGCTTCTCCTTATAGATGCTGCCTGGCCTGCTGCGTTCCACCAGCATTTTGTGTGTGTTGTTTGAATTTCCAGCATCTGCAGATTTCCTCGTGTTTGATGATTATTTTCCAGTAGTGACATGGTTAATTTAGAGGTTGAGCTAGCGACAAAAGAATACAGTTTTCTCAAAGGACTTCACGTCCTTATCAATCTTCCCTCAGCTTTTGCTGTGTTTGCTTTCCTCCTTAAACTGGCGTTCAGCATCATTTAGCTGAATGGAATTCTACTTGCCTAGTTTTCATTGTTCATTCGGATGTCTGCTGCCAATGTGCAATTCGAATCAGGTCCCATTCCATTTATTTTCCGATCTACAATGGGTCCTGATTTCACTATGTACCAATTTTTTTTTTTTTTTTTAAACTTCCCCCATGACATTGACCCTCTGTAACCTGTCAATATATCAGTGGTATTTGAATTCATGCTGCCTAAACAACCTGAAAATTGTGGAAAGAGATGGGTAATATTTCAGGTCCGGGACCCTGCAACAGAACTGGGAAAGAGAGAAAACAAGTTAGCTTTCAGAGGCAGAGATGATGGATAGAACAAATAGAACATCTCCAGTAGAAAGACACCAAATTATTTAATGTGGCTGTTAAGTTGCAGATTATACTTCTTTGTGTAATTTGTTGTTAATATCGTAGCTGCAGGATATGCCCACCAGGCTAGACTCGAACAGTTTAAAACAAAAAGATTGAACTGAGAAAAAATAGAGGGCAGAGAAATGGCCAGGTCTGATAAAGGCAGAAAGAGCTAGCTTAAATTGGAGAATTCAGTATCGGATCCTGATGACTGCCACGAGCCATGTTGAAAGATGGTTCTTGTTTCTCAAACTATTGTTGGGCTCTATTGTAACAGTGCAACAACGATCTGATTGAAAGTGTGATGGTGAATTAAAATGGTAGGGCATTGGAATTTCTCATGGTTGATCCTGCAACAATCATTAATTGACATTCAGACTTTATAAACAAAATCTGTAATAAAATGATAGAAAATATGTTCAGAGCTATTTCATTGTCATCTTAATTTAAAGCTAGGTACAAGATTTACTTCAATTTAGTATCACATGCATCTGTGTTTTCTGCTCGTGAAGTGCATTGTATTTTACTCCCCTGATTCTGACACCTAGCTGTATTTAATGCTACACTATATAGTCAAAATATGAAACTATTTTTGTGAGATTCTGCTTTGTGCCATCAAAAACAAAGGCACTATCATCGTTACTTCACAGGATGCAGATTTACAAAAGCTTTATGTGCTACTAAATTTCATCCAATTGCTGCTTTTATAAAATAATTAATTTTCATTTTAAAATGAGAGAAAAGTGATTTTCAGATTACATAACAGGCCGAGGGTGTGCAAAGAAGTCTTCAGTTTCCTCTTTGCCAATAAAACATTCTGATGATTTAGCATAATTTCACATGTATTTTAGAAATATAGATAGAAGGATAATTTAAGATTTTACCACATTTTAACATTGTCTTGTTATTGTTCTTAGCTGTTTAATGTTGGAACAAGGAAATGCCTTGCTGTTGAAAATGGCACATTCTCATTTGAATTGTGTGATATTAATAAAAAGGTAAGATATTAAGTTATTTGGAACTTAGTCTTTGGGCCCTTCTGTTTTTGAAGATTTTATTGTATTTTTACTTTCTTTGTAGCTTCAGCTATTTTAGAACCATTGGCCTGTACAACAAGACAACAAGCACTTTGATACACTTGTCACGCTGCCCCTGGTCCCTTTCCGAGTTAGTTCATTGCTCCACATCCCTCTAAACTTCTCCTATTCATGAACCTGTCTGGATCTATTTTAAATGGTGTAATTGTACCTGCTGCCACCACTTCCTCTGGCAGCTCATTCCATTTATCCACCACCATCAGTATGATAAACTTGCCCCTCAAAGTTTAAATTTATTTCCCGCTCACTTAAAACGATGCCCTCTAGTTTGAAACCCACCAGCTTTTGGGGGAAAAAAACCCACTGCTTGCTACTTTATCCCTGCCTTTCATGATTTTATACAGCTGTAAAACAGGGATTCCCAACCAGGGGTCCTTGGACCACTCGATTAATGGTAGGGGTCCATGGCATGAAATGGTTGAGAACCCCTGCTCTAAAATATTACCACTCAGCTTCTCCAATCCAGGAAAACAGTCCCAGCCAATCCCGTCTTTCCTTGTAACTCAAGCTGCTCCCCCCCCAGACCTGGCAACATCCTTGTGAATCTTTTCTGAGCCTTCTCAAGTCTATCCCAGCCTTCCTATTCTATGGCAACCAGAACTGCATACAACATTCCAGAAGTCTCAGCAACTTCCTGTACACCTGTAATGTAACATCCCAGCTCTTGTACTCACTGCCTGACCCAATGAAGACAAACATGCCATACGCACCTTCACCACCACGTTCACCTGCATCACAGCCTGGTATGGTAACACCGTGCTCTTGAACAGAAAGTTCTGCAGACAGTAGTAGTTATAACCCAGTTCCTCACAGGTAAAGCCCTCCCCACCACTGAGCACATCTGCATGAAACGTTGTTGCAAGAAAGCAGCTTCCATCATCAGGGACCCCTGCCACGCAGGACAAGCTCTCTTCTCACTGCTGCCATCAGGAAGGTGGTACAGGAGCCTCAGGACTCAAACCACCAGGGTTATTGCCCCTCATCCATCAGGCTCTTGAACCAAAGGGGATAACTTCACTCCAGCATAGAAATGTTCCCTATGGACTCACTTTCAAGGACTCTTCACCTCATGTTCTCCATGTTTTTTTGCTTATTTATTGTTATTACTTTCTTTTTGTATTTGCAAAGTTTGTTGTCTTTTGCACACTAGTTGAATGCCCAGGTTGGTGTGGTCTTCCATTGATTCTATTATGAATTTATTGAGTGTACCCACAAGAACATGAATCTTAGTATGGTGATGTTTATGGGCTTTGATAATAAATTTAGTTTGAACCTTGAATTTTGAACTTTCTATCACCCCTTTCAGGGAACTGTGTATTAGAACCCCTACGTCTCTGTTCTCCCAGGGCCCTGTAATCTACAGTATACCTGCCCTGGTTTAACTTGCCAAAAATGCATCACTTTGTATTCACTGGAGTTAAATTCTATCTACCAATTCTTTGTCCACTTTCCCAGTTGGTCAATACCCTTCTTAGACAACTTCCTTCACCGTCGACCACATCATCAATTTTGGCGTCATCTGCAAAACTTAATCATGCCATTTTGGTCTAAGTCTTGAAATAATCTAAAATGCTCTTGGAGTTGGTTAAAGGCCTTGCTAATGTACTGCAAATTGTGGAGGAATAACTTCTGTTACCTAGAATCCCAATAAAAGTTTGGATAAATCGAGAGTGCCCAAGTTGTGCAAGGCATATTCCTAGCAATAACATTGGACCACAGCCGCAACAACATTGGGAAGTAATTGAAATTGTGGATTCTCCTTACTACTTGAAGTAATTTTTAGATTGGATTTCACCTCTTCAGTCACACCACTCTGCACAACCCCTCCCCAAGGAAGTTTTTGTTTACATTGAGTGGTAAGTGGCTGGAACAAGCTGCTGGGGAGGTGGTGGAAGCAAATGGCAGTAGTTCAAAGGCATTTAGACAGGCTGAGAATGGAGGAACTTAGACCATGTGGGATTAGTTTAAACTGGCATCATTGTAGGCACAGACGATGTGGGCCGAAGGGCCTGCTCCCAGCCTATAATATTCTATCACCCCTCGCAAGCAGTAATGTGCCTGGTATTTTGCAAAAGCCTTGTTAAAAATGTTTTAAATATTTTCTTGACAGAACCAGCACTTTAGCCATTCATGGTTAAGGCTAATACAACAAAGGGACTTGTGCATGGCTTTGTTGGACACCAAACGGGAAATTGGCATGAAACCTTGTAATAAAAAAAGCAACAATCTGAGGTGGCTCCATCAGTCATTTACAGCTGATTCGACATTAGTAAGTAATCACATTACTTTTACTTTTCCATAAAGTAAATTGATATCTGAATCTCTTCTCATCCCTGATTGAAAGTGAATTAATTTATTGTCATAAATTACAATGTAAGTGGAATCCTGCTCCAGTGTGGGGAGTAAACGCAATAAGTACTTAGACCCTGATGGAGCACTTCATGAATACGTAGGCCATTCATTGCTTTGTGCCCAATTCCCAATTGCAGAGGGGGCATATACCCCAATCTTTCAAATCAATGTCACCCTTTCAGATGTGTTATTTTAGTAACTTCTAATTTCATCAAGGCTGGAATGAAAGTACTCACATGTAGAGTATAGGTACTATTTAAAATTGCTACACTGCAGTTTTTGATCAACATGTACTGTCAACCATTAACAATTAACATTTGAAATATCAACATCTGTCAAGCTACATCAGCATCTACTGAATATTTTTACAGTAGAGTAGCCTTAGTAGAAAATATTGATTGTGTCATGGATTCCTGATAACCTTCTCCATAAGTTATAAACAGGAGTGCAATTGGCCACTCCATTTCAAGTAGTCTTTCTTTGTAGTGTTACAAGAACTTTCAAACTTAAAGTAGATCTTTGACCCTTTTTCAAACTTAGTCCATTTTTGTCTGCACTTTAGGCTGAAACCACTAGGAAAGATTGAGAATGAGGCAAAGCATGCCTACGAGTTTTAAAGCTGCGGCAGATTAACGATTATTTATTCACTTATTTAATCTGGTCCTAATCAGGGGACAATTTACAATGACCAATTAACCTACAAATCAGTAGGTCTTTGGACTGTGGGAGGAAACTGGAGCACCCAGAGGAAACCCACATGGTCACAGGGAGAACAGACAAACTCCTTACAGGCAGTGGCGGGAATTAAACCTAGATTGCCTGTACTGTAAAGCGTCGTGCTAACCACTACACTACCGTGCCATAGAATATAATGTCATAGAGTGTCTTGCGTTATTAGTACATGCTAGTAATACATCTCTTTTGTTTTGTAGATAGATCATATCCTTTGGGAGGTCTCTCAGTTTCCTTTGTGTTTAGAAGGTAATCTGTTCGGAAAAGTCTTGATGATAAACTCTTGTGATCCAGATAACTCCCGTCAGAAATGGAAATTTACGAACTATTATAAGGATTAATGGAGGTAATGGTGCAATGACAGCCTGTGGTGATACGGGCATTTTAAAGGGCTACCTGTTTGAAATATTATTTGTTTGGGATGATGATGCCAAAGCCAATGATGTTGAACAAAAACATATGATCTTAACCTCAATAGCCTGAGAAGAAGTTTTAAAGATAAATATTTCCAAGTGGCACCAAAGAGAACTGGAATATAGGGCATTTTGCAATACTTGGCTTGAATCATGAACAATAATATTTTTCTGCTCTTACAGAAAAATTAAACCTTATGTTTCATCTAATATGATGTAATTTCTCACCTACTTTACATTTAGAAAACTGGAAATTAATTTATTACAACAATAGTAAACACAAATCACTTGAATTTGCTTTCAAAATCATACTTTGATATCTGTATCAAAAAGAAAGCTTTAAGTATTCATCTAACTCACAAGATGGGATAAGATAAAAATAATTAAAACAGTATTTCTGTTTTTAGGTTTAAGTTTGTGTTTCATTTGGTTCTAATGAAAAGGGAATTTTGCTTGCAGTCTTCTGCGATGGATTAGTGCTTCTATTTTCAATGAGCCTGAATATTTTGGACAATACTCTAAGGAATTTTCATCTGAATGTTATATAGCAATTTGTAATTCAAACGTGTAATCAAGTTTAATAACCACCAGAAAGTGTTTGTGACCAGCAAAAAGACCAATAACAGTGAAGGAAAATGAAATACTAATATTGTAAACCTGTGATGGTACATCTGTTGTATGAGTAGACACTAAGCAAACGAAGCCTGTACTTGAACAAAATGAGAAGTGACCTTCCCGAATCGCACAAGATTGTGAGATGAGTAGATAGGGAGTTAGCGTTTCCCTGGCTGTATCAGGTGTCACTGTCTCAAAATACAAGTGTGGCCATATTCCAAACCATGATGAGAAGTGTCTTCAAGCAAAGAATGGTGAATCTTCAGGATTCACAACGTAAGAGTGCTATGGAGTCCTGTCACTGAGTATGCTCATCGAGAGACAGATAGTTGTTTAAATATTTGGAAAATAGAGATACATAGTGTTAGTGCTGGAAAGTGGCACAGATGTAAAACATCTACTAAACATCTTGAATGCCAAAGCAAGTGTGGGGAAGTGAGGTAAGAAGCTATTCTTGCTTGTCTGCCTTTGAACTCATTGAGGACAAACAAGACATAAACATCTGTGGAGCAGATGACAGAAGAATAGGCTGAATTTCGTTAGTTGAACCCCTTCTTCCTTCCCCTCCCTTATCCTGCCGTATGGGTATTTATAGAACAATCTGGTCTGGTGAGGGTCTTGTTTTACTTGAAATCAGGTGTTCCAAACTTAGAAGCAGAACTTAAAAAGACTCAAATATTTACTTTCAGAATCGCAGTATAGCCTTATTGGCACGAATGGGATGTGGGAAATCCATTAATTGATCATCTTCACCTCTCCTCCTATGTACACATATCACCTACACAGCCAAGCTGATAGACAAAATGCAAGTGTATAAATAGTGATTGCTCCTTCTGGGAAACAAATCCCTTCCACACACCCCCCCCCCCCGACTTTTCTTTATTCCCCACTCACACTTTTTTCTTCTTCTCACCTACTTATTATTTCCCCCTAAGTCCCCTCCTCCTTTCTCCTACGGTCCACTCTCCTCTCCTGTCAGATTACTTCTTCTCACCTTTCCCACCCACCTGGCTTCATCCATCACCTTCTCGCTACCTTCCTTCCACTCCCTCACCTTTTCATTATGGTGTTCTCCCCCCTTCCTTCCCAATCCTGAAGAAGGTCACCCCCCCCCCAACATCGACTTGTAGTCTCTTTTCCATGGGTGCTGCTTGACCTTCTGAGTTCCTCCAGCATTGTGTATGGTGTGTGTTGCTTTGAATTTTGTTAGTGTTGGAACTCGAACATGGTACCATCACTCATAGAGACAACGGTAATCAAAGTTTTCCTTGCAACCGTTAAGAAAGATTTACTTAATTCCAAAAATTCAAATATTGACAATTGATTGTTCAGAAAAGGGATTTGTATATTAAAAAAAAACACAGCAAAGAGATATTTCTGCTTTGAACTTGGCACAACTTTTAGGTTAGACATCTTGGATGCCGGAAGAGGTTACGCTTTAATTACAAATACATTGTCCAATCACATTGTCTATAAGCAGTGCAATGTCCAATGTCAAAATAATTTTGCACTGTTGTGAAATAAGACTTTTCTCTCATTTGGTTTCTGTAAATTGTAAACAACTCTTCGACGGATAATGATTCACACATTTATTCCTCGGGAGCTGTTTCACTCAGTTTGCCGATGAAAACAGGCCAAAGCTAATTGGGAATCATGTTTTCAGCTTTAATACTAAACTATATTTTAATTCTGAATAATGCAATATATTAGACAAAAAGAGAAAGTACTGCCTTCTGTTTGAGGAATCTGGGTATAAAATTCTACTTAAATGTTCGGTAAATAATTTGGTCACACTGCTGTAAATATCTCATTTATCACAATTGTTTAACATTTTAGTCAAATAATAATTTCTTATTACAGCTAAATATTTTGAGTCCCACTAGGTTATTTGACTGCTTTTTTTTTGTCATTTTGCTTTTAAAAATTGATGGTCACTTTCTTAGCATCTGATGGTTTTACAAAGTTACACACAGAAAATGCTGGAGGAACTCAGCAGGCCAAACAGCATCTATGGCGCAGAATAAATAGTTAATGTTTCCCTCTTCATCTCCACTCCCTACCCACCTACTTTCCCCCTCACCTGGCTTCACCTATCACCTTCCAACTTGTTGTCCTTTCCCATCCCCTGCTTTCTTATTTTGACTTCTTTTTTGTTCTGCTGAAGGGCCTCGGCCCAGGACGACGACTGTTTGCTGTTTTCCAAAGATGTTGCCTGGTCAGCCGAATTCCTCCAGCATTTTGTGTTGTTGCTATGGGTTTCCAGCATCTGCAAATTTTCTTGTTTGCTGTTCTTTTTTTCTTATTTTAACCTAAGAATTTATTTGAATTTGTCAAGTGGTGTGCTTCAGGCCTTTGTCATTATTATTCAAAATTGTATCACAAAGGCAACGTGTCACCTCACAGAGATGAAACTTGCTGCGGGAGAAGATACTGAATGATCTAGAATCTATCCCCACAAAGAGCAAGAAGTTGAACAATGTTGTGGTAAATATAAGCACCAGTATGTTCCATTGCACATATGGTGGTGAATAAACCTACTTAAACTGAAATTGCTGACTAAATTGTCTTATTTTAAAGTACCAGCAGTTTTAATACATTTATCATTGTATTACTGAAGTGAATTAATACAGGAAGTATACTGTCCACTTTATTAGGTACCTCCCATATCTTATAAAATTGTCACTGAGTGTATGTTTAAAATTCAAAGTACATTTATTATCAAAGTATGTATATATTACACAACCCTGATATGTCTCCTTACAGACAGCAAAAAAACAAATCCATTAAAAAAATAAAAAACATCCAATGTGCAGAGAGAAAATACAATTTAATATAAGTAAGCAAATAGCGTTTATGGGCTTCTGCTGCTGTAGCCCATCCACTTCAAGGTTCGACACGTTCTGCATTCTGCACACCACTATTGTAACGTGTGGTTATTTGAGTTACTGTCGCCTCCCTGTCAGCTTGAACCAGTCCGACCTTTCTCACGAATAAGGCATTTTTGCCCATGGAAGTGCCGCTCACTAGATTTTTTTTTTTGTTTGTTTCTCGCACCATTCTCTGTAAACTCTAGAGACTGTTGAGCATGAAAATGCCAGGAGATCAGCAATTTCTGAGATACTCAAACCACCCCATCTGGCACCAACAATCATTCGACGGTCAGTCACTTAGATCACATTTCATCACCATTCTCAAGTTTGCCCTGAATGACAACAGAACCTCCTGACCACACCTGCGTGGTATTATGCCTTGATTTCCTGCTATATAATTTGCTGATTTATATATTCACAATATGAGCGGATGTATCTAATTAAAGTGGCCACTAAGTGTATAGAGTTATTTTAGATTGAATTAAAATTAATCTATCAGTTCATTTGCAGAGTGTGCGATATGAACATGTATAGAATGATCTGGTGAGGATCATGGTTTACTTGAAATTTGGTTGAAAATTAGAAACAGAACTTACATAGACTCAAATATTTACTTGTAGGTTCTCAATTTAGTCTTATGGGCACAAATGGGATGTCAGAAATTAACAGATTCGTCACCTTCACACCACCTATGTACAAATATCACCTACACTGCCAAGCTGATAGAGAAAGTGGAAGTGTATGAATTTCTCCTTCCAGTAAACAATACACCCCACCCCCACTTTTCTTTATTCCCCCTCAGACTTTTTTCTTATCATCTGCTCAATACTTCCACCTGGTCCCCTCCTCCCCTTTTTCCTATGGTCCACTCTCCTCTCCTTTCAGATTCCTTCTCCACCCTTTGACCTTTCCCACCCACCTGGCTTCATCTATCACCTTCCAACTAGCTTCCTTCCACTCCCCTCACCTTTTTATTCTGGCATCTTCCCCCTTCTTCCTCAGCTCTGAAGAAGGGTCTTGGCCTGAAATGTCAACTGTCTATTCATTTCCATAGATGCAGCCTGACCTGCTGAGTTCTTCCAGCATTTTGTGTGTGTGTGTGTTGGTTTGAAAGTGGATGTGTGGATATTTGTATCGAACATTATGCCAATCCAAGGAAGTAACTTGTGACGCTATATGGAGAGCAGAGGGCTCTCCGCTTGGCCACCAGAAATAGCACTGAGAGATGGTAGTACTTCAGAATCTCCTCATTTTGGGGCAGAATGCCAAGTGTAAAATGGTAGCCACCACTTAGGCAAGTACCAATTATAATTACAAAATATAAGTAATAATAATGCTTTGGATATTTCTGAAATACAATTTTTAAAAATATAACAAACACAGACAGTGGTATCCTACACCAGGTCTGAACTTGCCTAAGAGAAAGACAGATGAAAATGACTCATCATTCCCACCTCCCCCCCCCCCCACCCCCCAGTGAGGTCCTGTGCAGCAACAAGACGTTCCAAGGCATGATTCTTATCACATGGGAGGGCAGAACGAGCCCTGCCTGCCAAAATGTTGAAAAAGACTTTGACATTCAGTTAAGTCAATCACCTCCCTCAGCCCAATAGCAAAGATATCACGTGCAGTGACACTCAAAACTTGGAGATTATCAAAACATTCAATCTATTAAACCTGAAAAATAACTAAAATATGCACTTATAAACAAATTCATTAAATATTTAGAGACTGACACAATGCCAAGACATACAAATTATCTGGTATTTGCATTAGTGCTCTGCAGAAGAGAGGCATTATTCTGATGACAGACCCCAACTGGCAGAAATTGCTCAAGTGGATTTCCAGCTACATGGTGAAAATTTTGCACAATTTTAATTAGTATCTCACAGATCATAGTAAAATGCTTCATAAGGAAGCGATGTGAGGTGAAACCCTGAAAGAACTGTTCAGTTGTGGTGACCTCATTACAGAAAGGATATGGAAACTTTTGAGCGGGTGCAGAGGAGATTCACCTGGATGCTGCCTGGACTAGAGGGCATGTCTTATGACGGTATGTTGAGCAAGCTAGGGCTTCTCTCTTTGCAGCAAAAAAAAAATGGAGAGGTGACTTTAGATAGAGATGTACAAAATGATTAGAGATATCATTGAGTAGATATCCAGAGAGCTATGAAACTCTACATCCCAGGGTGGATAATGGCAAATACTAGGAGGCATAATTTTAAGGTGATTGGAGGAAAGTGTAGGAGAGATATCACAGTTAAGTTCTTTACACAGAGAGTGGTGGGTGTGTGGGATAAGACCATAAGACATAGGAGAAGAATTAGGCCATTTGGCCCATCGAGTCTGCTCTGCCATTTAATCATGTCTGATCCTTTTTTCTTCTCCTCAACCCCCATTTCCCGGCCTTCTCCCCATAACCTTTGATGCCACGTCCAATCAAGAAGCTATCAATCTCTGCCTTAAATGCACCCAACAACCTGGCCTCCACAGCTGCACGTGGTGACAAATTCCAGAAAGTCACCACCCTGGATGCCCTGCTAGGGGTAGTAGTAGAGGCAGATACATTAGGAACATTTAAGAAACTTGTGTGGGCTCAAGGATCATAGCAAAATGGATGGTTATATAAGAGGGAAAGGTTGGATAGACTGAGGTAAAAAAGATAAAAAAGATAAAAAAGCTGGCACAACCAAAAAGTAGATAAAAAAGCTGGCACAACCTCGTCAGCCAAAGGGCTTGTACTGTGTTGTTAGGTTCTATGTACATGCACAGGAATCCCAAACCTGCTGACACTCAACAGAAAAGTGTCAGAAATCAAATGTCAATTTCTCTACAAAATCTAGGTAATTTTTTTTACTCTAACTGACCATGGCAAAATCAGAACTCCTCCAAATCACAGACGCCACCCAGACTTGGAAGCATATCACTGTCATTCTATCTACATCAAGGGACTCCCCTCCCAAGAACCCAGCAATTACCTTCATCATAACTATTGTAGCAGTTCACCTGTGATGGACATTCACTTTCCAGGCACCCAGGACCTTATTGTTAATCACAGTTTCCTTTTAAGCACAGCAGCTGAAACTTTTCACAGATCAAGTAGCTCGCTGTTCATTAAATGAATTTTTTTTTCAGCTGTAGCACAAATTGGCCAGGGTTCAAGAGGGTTACATAGAGTAGTATAGCACAGTACAGGCCCTTCAACCCACAATGTTGTGCCAACCTTTAAACACCATCTCCCATATAACCCACCCCCCCACCTTAAATTCCTCCATATACCTGTCTAGTAGTCTCTTAAATTTCACTAGTGTATCTGCCTCCACTACTGACTCAGGCAGTGCATTCCATGCACCAACCACTCTCTGAGTGAAAAACCTTCCTCTAATATCCCCCTTGAATATCCCACCCCTTACCTTAAAGCCATGTCCTCTTGTATTGAGCAGTGGTGCCCTGGGGAAGAGGCGCTGGCTGTCCACTCTATCTATTCCTCTTAATAGATAAATCGGTTGTTGGCCAATATGTTAAAGTTTTAACTTCCATTATTTGCTCACCCTCTTGACTTCTAACTGGACACTTTTCTCACCCTTCTGATTTAATCAAAACTTACACAAAGATCCATGGTGGTCTAGTTAAACTATGCCCCAATGAAGAGAAACAGGGGAGTCCATGTTGGCCTAATTAAACACTCCATCCACCTGGCCTGATAAAGTAGTTGAGAAGCATTGCAAACCGATGATGCCAATTAAGAGGAAAATTGAATGTCAGAAGGCAGGTAGAATTGGTAGAGAGCAGATACATAATTCATGCTTCATCAATGGATGACTTGTCCATCTGCAAATATTTGGTATGTCTTTCTAGTTTATAAGATCTGTACTTGTATTTAGAAATTCTATGTAAGTCATAAATCTCTGTTAAGTATTACTCCTCAGGATTAAGCATTGCTTCACTTAAAAATAACCTGTATGTAATCTGGTTTATTAGCGGAAAGTGTCTCCTCCTTGGTGGGAAGGGGGGGCCCACTACTCAAAATGGTGATTTTTGACAATTAGACCACTTTGGGAAAAGACTAAGTAGTGAAGTGAACTTGCCCTTGAAGTGAATGATGACACAGTAAAGTTACTTATAGATACTTACACCAGATGGGGCATAACATTTCCATTTAAGCTTGGTGTTTCCATGTTCTCAAGGGGATTTAGTTTACTATGCTAGGAAAAACAGTCTTGATACATTGCATGTGGACTATACAAATCTGTCTTAATATAGATATTGTACTATAACTAAAACATGAAGAGGTAGTGCCTTGAAATCTAGTCAACGGTTTGAATATGTTGAAAAATTCTCAGTATAGGATGAACTTGAAAAGTGTTTGATAGTATGAATAGTGTTAAATATTAATTTCTGTTTAATTTTGACAGCATGGTGGTCCCTGGCTCCTTTTTCATTTTAAAACTTTATCCCATACTTAAACATCAGGAAATAGTTTTCTGGCCACAGAAGTACCACACCCAGAGAACTAAAGCTGTCTGATCATAGTGCCAACAATCTACTTCCCAGTCATAAACTCACTACCACATTGTTTGGATATTGGGTACAAGAAGATATTGATTGGGAAAAATAACATTTGAGTAACAGGGCAACACACATAATGTGCTGGAGGAACTCAGCTGGTCAGGCAGCATCTATGGGAATGGGTCCTGGCCCCCAAGCATGTCGAGGCAATTGAATCTGCTGTTTGGATGCCGATTTAGGCTCAAAGGTCAGGGTGTCAGGGCCCAAGCCTGAGGCGAGGGACAGGCCGGCTCCCCAACTCAGCTCTGTGCTGAACTATAGGACCCTCTTTACAGACTTCAGTTTAGAACGCTATTTGCTTGCGGTTATTGTTTGCATATGTTCTTTTTCTTGGCACATTGGCTGTGTGATGGTCTTTATTTTTTGGGGGTTTTTTTAATGGGCATGATGTTTTTTCTCCTTACCCGCTCTTTGGGTGTTTGACGGTCTTTTTTTTAATTTTCTTGTATATGGAGGAATTTAAGCTGGAGGGTTATATGGGAGGCAGGGTTTAAGGGTCGGCACAATATTGTGGGCTGAATGGCCTGTACTGTGCTGTATTGTTCTTTGTTTCATGGCTGCCTGTTAGGAGACAAATTTCAAGGTTGTATAATGCATACATACTTTGATAATAAATGTACTTACAACTTTGAATGGATAGTTGATGTTTCAGGCCGAGACTCTTCCTCAGGACCTACCTGACCTGTTCCTCCAGTGTTTTGGATGTGTTGTTTTGGATTTCCAGCATCTGCTGACCTGCTCGTGTTTATGATTTGAATAACAATATTTGTTGAACAATTGGTCTTCATTTTGTGATGCATATGAAAGAATGTTACTCAAAACTTGCCACCAAGTAAAAGACGAAAATACAAATTGTTCAAGATGGGTGGTGCACTGATTTATTATTTAAGCAGAGAATGAACCAAAACAAATATTAAGACAGAAAAGCAATGGGTAATAAACAATATAAGAACTAATCATATGTTTTAAGTTACATTCATGACAATTGCTAAATTCCTAATTGCAATAGTCTTGTTCACAACAGACTAATACAAAGTTATAAAGAAAACTTCAACAATACACGTGATTACCACAATATCTATTTGACCTGATTAACAATGGTCACATGAAACGAATAAGGTTTAATTCAGATTATCCACTAACATAAGGCATAGTTGTTCGGCATTTAATTGCAACAATCTTGCTGAAACATTCTGATCCTTAAGGGGCCATTCACTACTTAATATTTATTTTTAGTCTAAAGGATGAATTAATCACTTTCTTAAAAATGGATGTTGTTGATTTGCTTCATAGTTGTGATGCAGAATAATGAGATGATATTAATCTACAAAGTTAAAACGTGAACTCTGCAGGTTACAGTTCTCTTTGGATTACTGCTGTAATAAATTTATTTCATGTACTTTGCTGGTTTGAATTCAACAAGCCATATAATTTTTGCATTTAAATTGTAATAAGTTGTGATATGTAGAATCTAAAGTGAAAACAATGGCCTAGAAATTGAATGGTGTAATGCCAATTCTATTACGTTGTCCTATTTCTTTAAAAATTTCCATCATAAGGGCTTGCCCTTCCCCCCTCAAAGTTGTGATTTTTTTTTCATCCAGATCTTTTATGCATCTGCAACACCAAGCTTCATATGTCCAGATGTGGCTTGGCCGATTCTGGACCATGCATGCAATGCTGGGAGATGGCAAAGACCAGACACATAGAAGCAGAACTTCACAATGCTTATGAGCCCTTTCAGATGCACAACTTGCCTAGTCTTCCATCAAGCTTTTACATCTTCCCAGTTCCCCCACCACCCCATCCACAGATGCCCCTGTTAATAATGGACAGAACTAGTTCAATATTGGGAATGCACTCAACAATCTCCATAGTATCGGAAGACCCATTGTATCTCCCCTCCCAAGCATGAGGTCTGACCAGTGGGGAATCTGTGGAATTCATTGCTGCAGATGGCTGTTTAGGCCAAGTCGTTGAGCATATTTAGGGCAGAGGTTGATAGATTCATGATGGGTTAGGACATGAAGGGATACAGGGAGAGGGGAGGAGATTGGGCCTGAAAGGGAAAACTGGATCAGCCATGATGAAATGGTGGAGCAGACTCAATGGGCCAAATGGTCTATTTCTGCTCCTGAATCTTGCAATCTTTTCTCCCTCTGGGGTCCCAGCCATTATCAATCCATCCATTTGTCTATTTTCTTTTGAAAGTGTAAGGCTTAACCTGCAATTTCTTGGACCTCACTCCACACAGTTTTTCTGCAATGGGCCTTCAATCAAATAGCTTTTACACCACTATTCAATTTCTAGGTCAATTAATTCAATTAAATTTAATGACAGGAAACAGTAGTTGTTGCTGCATATTTGTAGCAACATTTAATTTATTTGTAACATTGACTCAAATTCATCAATACGCTGCTTAGTATTTCCTTTTTTGATCTTGCGATAAGAGACAGTATTGTACCTGGAGTAGGTGTGTTTGGTAACATCAGGTCGGCTTGATGGTCTTGATTGCTCCTCAGCATAGTCGGTATTAGTCAGTGATTCTGGTTGAATAGGACTAGTTGAAGGTGACTCTAAGTCACTGCTCTCTTGGAATTCTTGTGAGTCAATCTCTTCATCGGCCTGTATTTCATCGCCATTTTCATTGGTATTGTGATTTATTACATTTTGATCTGCTTTCTCCTTGCACACTTCTGATAATTCGATAGCCTTCTCCACTGCAAGAACTAACGTTTAAAAATATTAATGCAAATTTTGCCAGAAGTCCATTTCTGTGTCTAATTCTGATTCAAATGCTCAAAGTAAATTTATTATTGAAGTGCATATATGTCACCACCTACAACCCTGAGAGTCATTTTCTTGCAGGCATACTCAATAAATCCAAAATAGATTAATAACCATAACAGAATCAATGAAAGCACACCAATTTGGTTTTCAACCAGTGTGAAAAAGACAACAAACTATGCAAATACAAAAAGAAATAAATAATTATAAATATCCAGAACATGAGACAAAGAATCCTTGAAAATGAGTCTATTGGCTGTAGGAACATTTCAATGATGGGGCAAGTGAAGTTACGTTCTTGTTTCAAGTGTGTTGCTGAAGTTCCTTTTCAGTGTTGCATGTTCAGTTGTAAGTGCAAAAGTACACCAGACAGAGCGGATAGAAATTTATCTTGAGAATTAGCAAGTAATATTGTATAAGCTAGGTTTGTTGTTGGCCCTATTCATCATCTAACTGTTGAAATCCATGGAACCAAGTACATAATTGTGGAATCTATTATAGGCAGCCTACCTGAACCTCACACTCTTCCAGAACCCAATAAATGTTAATCACCCGATAAATAATTATATGCTAGTCTGCCTTTTGTATTGAAAATACAAAATTACCTCAGTTATCTTCTCACTCTTAACAAAGAACAATATGATCTCATACAATATTTTCATCATTTATTTCCAACCCAAGGGTCCAAAGTATGATGACCTTCCAAATCTCTGTACATCATGGAATCCTGCTGCCAGTCACAAGACTTCAGTACTTTAATAGCTAATCTGTAGGCTTTAATATATTTATCCAGAAAGTGCAAGGATAACCTCTTCAAGATTTACTGAATAACATTGTGCTAATCTAGATGATACTTGGTTGATAGTCTCATTAAATTGTATGTGTAAATTTTTGTGTTTAAGGTGATATCAGCATTGGTCAAATGATCGAAGAAAATAGTTTTTTTTAATCTTAAAATTGTTATGCCTTTGCAAGTATGTATTGGGACAGAAATTCACGCTGGGCAGAATCACTAAATGGACAATATTGCTTCACCATGTATTGATTAATGGAATACAGTAATTTATTTCTTTATTGAGACACAGGGCAGAATAAGCCCTTCCAACCCTTTGCACTGTGCCATCCAAACCCCAAACGTAACCATAGTTTAATCACAGGATAGCTAACAATGACCATTTAACCTAACTGGTACATCTTTGGACAATGGGAGAAGGCCAGATCCAGAAACCAGGAATAAAATATTGTATGAGATCATATAGTTTGTTAAGAAGAAAACCCATGCATTCCATAGGGAGAACATACAGACTCCTTACAAATGATGTCAGAATTGAACACACAACTCCAAGCTTTAGTAGCATCACGTTAACTGCTACACTACCATCGCGGCCACAGATAATTGACAGGTTGGAGAATGGGGTTCATATGATAGAATACATTCTGTAATAAGAAGCAAGATGAATTTGGTTTCCTTCTGTTTGTCATATTCATAGTATTAACTTCAAAGTAAACAGTATGACTGATCTGCAATTGCCGTGTATTTTGTTTTACCTTCTTTGAAAGATACTTGTTGAAAATTACAGATTATTTTGTGTTCTATAATGTGTGTTATTTTAACAGTATTTGGGACTAGTAGCTTTAGTTGCAATGAATCCTTAAATTGATTTTAAATATGAGTTAGCAATTTTTGTGCAGCTATACATAGCAAGAAATAGTTACAATATTACTTGTTACTGCTACTCATTTGAAATGTTTTCTTCTAAAATATATAGTAATTAATTCCAAATCCAAAAAAAAATCCTCGACTTTACCTGTTTCAGTTCTTTCACCATCAGCAGAGTTTTCCAAAAGAGTGCTCGGTAGTGCTATTCCTTCTTCTATGAAAGAACTTGAAGGTGCTACCTCAGACTCTAGACCTGTACTTTGAATCGATGTTACTTCAGGAATAACAGTTTCTGCTGTGAATGATTTGGCACTTTCTGTAGTTAAGACCATGTCCTCTGTGGGCTGATTTATGTTTTCAGTTGAGGAAGTTGTCTCCTGAACAAGTGTCTGTTCACAAGGCAAATTAGTTTGCGTGGGAATAGGCACGGCCTTGACAGCAGAAGAATCACTTTTCTGGGCAGTCTGCGTGGCCAGGTCTGGAGATAAACAGTCTTCCTTGGTACATGGGGTAATCTCGTCTGCAGGATAACTGATTTCCTTTTCAGTTGAAACAACCTGTTCAATAGTTAAACAGGTTTCCTCATTACATGGGATGCCCTCTGGAGCTGGACAATTCTCTTTACTACATGACTCTGTTTGTTCAGTGCCTGTAATGGTCTTGTTATCTGCAATTATCTCTTCTGAAAGTGAACAATTTTCTTCAGTAGTTGATTTGGCTCCTTCACTGGATGTAATATTTTCAGGTAAAAGAAAATTGCTTACCGCATCTGATGGGATATTTTCTTCTGTTGATTGGATGGCGTCTACTGCTCCTTTGATATTATCAACCATTTCTGGATGATGTACACTAGTTATAGTCTTCTCAGCTTCAGCTGAACAAGACACCGTAGAGTTTTCTTCAGCCATTCTCTGCAGATCTGCTAGACTTCGCTGCAAAAATATTACCTTTTTTTTCTGAGAGGTAAATTCAAATGTAAGAAAAGTGATTCGACGATATGAGAAGTACCTTAAATGCTGTACATCCTGTTAGCGCTCATCAGAGTCTGACCGGTAAGAAACCACCCAGTGAATGACTGCTTACTAGGAATATCGGAGCCAATGATCAATCACATGCCCAATTATATTCATCAGATTGCACAATGAGGCGAAAGATCCACTTTACAGTTTAATTAATATTCAGTGTTGGAAGTTGAGCTCTCGCCTGTTGGTGGCTCATATTCTTTGCCGCACCAATCAGTAAACAAAAGCCTTCACTAAAACTATAATGGCTCTTTGTGTCCTGACCCCTGAAAAATGCGTTAATTGTTCTAAATCTTTAATTCCTCATGAGTAACCACCTTGTATCTCAGTGTCAGGCAAAAACAAATTTATGTAGACAGATTAAAATTCTCAGTCATTCGTGCATTAGTAAAACTCCAGTCATCTTGTTGGCTACATCAACAGAAATGTAATTCCAATGATTTCTAGAAGTATTAGTGTTAGTCTACAAATAACTAAATATGAACTGTGAGGTTGGTGTGGTCGCTCACAGCCTTTTATATTTCTCCCAATCAAATCACTAACATTCAAAATTTTGCCCAGGTGATATTTTTCTGCAGACTGGGAAAACATTATTAATAATTGCAGCACATTGTTTCATATGCAGATCTAAAGAGAGCATTGAATAACAGGAGCTGATTTTGATCTCAGTTCTATGGCTTTAATTTGCTGGATCTGGAATGGTGTTGATGCCAAATCGTTGTCCTGTTTATACTGTCATTCCATGGTTTCATAATGGGCTACAATATTTCTTCCAGCAACACATTTCCAAATACAAGTTAAAATCTACAATGTATGTGAGATCATTTTAGTTAAAAAGGAACTGGTCTGAAGAAAGTGACCAGAAGAGCTTCAGAGGAAGAGGTGACTGCAGTTGTTCAAAGTAAATTTATTATCAAGGTACATAAATATCACCATATACAACCCTGAGGTTAATTTTCTTGCAGATATACTCAATAAATCATTAATAGAATAATAACCATAATAGAATCAATGAAAGACTGCACCAACTTGGGCATTCAACCAGTGTGCAAAAGACATCAAATTGTGTATATACAAAAAGAAAGAAATAAGATTAATAAATAAAGAAGCAATAAATATCAAGAATATGGTATGAAGAGTCCTTGAAAGTGAGTCCATTGGTTGTGAGTGCAATGATGGGGTGAGTGAAGTTGAGTGACGTTATCCCCTTTGGTTCAACAGCCTGATGGTTGAGGAGTAATAACTGTTCCTCAACTTGGTGTGAGTCCTGAGGCTCTTGTATCACTTTCTTGTTGGCAACAGCAAGAAGAGGGCATGTTCTGGGTGCTGGGAGTCCTGATGACAGTAGTAGATAGTAAATTACTATAAATTACAAACAATAAATGTTACAAATTTAGACAAAAAGAAAAGGGAAGCATAATAAGGTATAGGAAGCTGAAATTAGACAGGGTCACTGATTAATATAAAGGGAGAGAACTGAAGCAAAGAATCAGGAGGGACAGAAAGGGCCATGAAATGACCTTGGTGAGAAGGACCCTAGAGAATTCTAAGCATTGTAAATATTAAAAACAGGAGGGTAACTATGGAGAGGGTAGGACCTCTCAAGGGCAAAGAAAGGAATTTATGCCTGGAGCTAAAGGAAATGAACAAGGTACTAATTGAGTATTTGGCATTGGTTTTTTTTAACAAGAAAAAGGACCTGGAAGATGGTAATATCAGGGAGCAGTATGCTGATATTCTACAGCATGTTGATATCATGAAGCAGAAGGCATTGGAACTCTTGCAGAACATTAAAGTGGATGTTCTCAGTGCCTGATGGGACTTCCTCAGGAAGGGACTTGCTCAGCATTGGCAAGCTGGGCAAAAGGGCCCATATCTACATAGAACAGTACAGCACAGGAACAAGTCCTGAACATGATACCAAATTAAGTTAAATATTTTCTACTTGTACATGATACATACCCTGCACTTTTGCATATTTGTGTGTCCATCTAAAAGCCTCTTGAACCCGTCTATTGTATCTGCTTCCAACCGCACCCCCCAGCAACCTATTCCAGGCACCTACATACTATGCATAAAAAAAACTGCCCTGCCCATCTCCATTAAATGTTTCCCCTCTTACCTAGTCGTCTAGTATCTGACATTTCTACCCTGGTGGGTGGAGTTAAGGAGCTAATGGCGCCCAACAGCGACTCCTTTGTTTGCATCTTTGGAAACAGCTCTATTTCTACCTTTAATATCTCTATTTTACTCTTTCAGGGTTCTTCTGAAGACCCTAACCTGCAGTTAAACGTTGCCTTTGGTTCTTTGCGGGAATGGGACCCACACTCAGAGTCTCACAATTGGCCGTTATTTGAGATACCAAGGACACGGTCTAGATTAGCTCACCTTCAGAGTTCCAGGATTTCGTGGCTCCGGAGGTGGGTGGACTTGTGGTTGGTGCCTCTGCAGGGAGTCGGTTTGTCATGGGAGATGGAAGATTGAAAGTAGCAAGCTGGCTGCTGGCTGTGTGCCCAGAAACCCGAGATCTTTGGGCACAGAGCTCGGAAAAACGACACATTGGACTTTTAACATCATAAATCAGCAAGTTGTTTGTTACATCTCCCCTCTCACTGTGAAATGGGGACACCTCTTTTTCCCTTATTAGGGAGAGCGAGAGCCATCAAATTATTGGGTGAACGAGTAGTCTTTGGAGTACTACAAGTCTGTGTCTTTATTGATGCTTTGCTACACATGAGTGTTTGGTGTTGGGTGCAGATGCTTTTCTGCTGGTGGGGTGGGGGTTGCTTTGCTGCAGCTTATGCGTGGGAGGAGGGAGCTGGGGGGGCTTTGGGGTTCTAACATTTAACTGTCATTCATTCTTTGCGGCACTCCTGTTTTCATGGACCTTTGCGAAGAAAAAGCATGTCAGGATCTACGTTTCTCTGACATTAAATGTACCTTTGAAATAATCTGACTGTCTAACTAATCTGTGCTTCCCACAATTTTATAAACTTCTGTCAGGCCTTCTCTAACAGGCATCAAGAGGTAAACCTCGGGTGTACCCCCTTTCAAAGCCTCTGCATCCTTCCTCTAACGAGACAATCAGAATTGCACCCAATACTCCAAGTGCAGCATAATCAAAATTTTACATACCTTCCTTGCTCTTATACTCCGTGCCCTGGCCAAAGAAGGTAAGGATGCCATTCACCTTCGATCTACTTGTGTGACCATTTTTCGGGAATCATGGACTTGGACTCAAGATCCCTCTGAACATTAATGTGTTAAATGTTCTGCCATTAACTGTATAATTCCTTTTATATTTGACCTCCCCAAATGCAAAACCTCACACATGATGAATTAAGTTCCTTTATTCCAGCAATTATGTGCAGTACTATTCTAAGACAATGTCAAAACTGCAAAATGCATGCCTGGAAACTCATTTTAGATGAGGTGATCTGTTTCAAAGTCTTGCTGAACATTTTTTAATTCTTCTGTGGTACTGACAAGTGAAATAATCTTTGAGGCCTCATGCGGTGGCAGTCACAGCAAGCTGAATATTGATATAGTATATAGTAGCGTATGATGTAGGATTATTATGTAACAGGAGGTTGAGAATCAGTTGTACATAATGCACTGGCTCATCAACTTGATATATAAATGAAGATTTATCTGTTTCAAATAGCTACATCAAAAGCTGAAGCAAAATCAATTTATTAATTTTAAATTTAAATTCTACTGTCATTGCTGCTAGAAAATCATTGTTAAAAGTTGCACTCTTTGGTACTCCAAAATTAAGTTAATTAATAAATGAGTAGGAATGGTTCGCATGTATGAAATACATTTAACAAATCGTATGCAGAATGATTAAGATTCTCGTCATCTGTTACGAGAGAAAGAGAGAGAGAGAGAGAGAGAGAGAGAGAGAGAAAATGAGAGAGAAAATCAAACCTGCTACAAGTTGAGTATCCCTTATCCGAAACACTTGGGGCCAGATTATTTCAGATTTATTTTGGGATTTTGGATTATTTCTGTCTATATAATGAGATAGCATGGGGATGGGATGAAATACAAAATCCGTTTAAAGTTCAAAGTAAATTTATTATCGAAGTACTAATATGTCACCATATACAACCCTGAGATTCATTTTCTTGTGGACATATCCAATAAATCCATTATAGAATATCAACCATAACAGAATCAATAAAAGGCCACAACAACTTGGGTGTTGTGCAAAAGACAACAAACTGTAAGTACAGAAAATAATAAATAAGCGATGAAGAGTCTTTGAAAGTGAGTTTGATATGTTGGGAGAACATTTGAACATTATCTGTGGAATTCTCTGCCCAGGGAAGCAGTTGAGGCTTCTTCACTAAATATGTTTAAGAAACAGTTAGATAGATTTTTACATAGTAGGGGAATTAAGGGCTATGGGGAAAAGGCAGGTAGATGGAGCTGAGTTTACGGACAGATCAGCCATGATCTTATTGAATGGTGGGGCAGGCTCGATGGGCCGGATAGCCTACCCCTGCTCCTATTTCTTATGTTCTTATGTATTTCAATGATTGGACAAGTGAGGTATCCTCTTTAGTTCAAGAGCTTGATGGTTGAGGGGTATTAACTCTTCCTGACCCTAGTGGTATGAGTCCTGAGGCTCCTGTACCACCTTCCTGATGACAACAGTGAGAAGAGAGTATGACCTCTCACGACCAGACTATGTAACAGTTTCTTCCCTCAAGCCATCAAGCTCCTCTATACCCAGAGCCTAGCCTGACACTAACTTACTGCCCTCTACTGCGCCTATTGTCTTGTTATTATTATTTATTGTAATGCCTGCACTGTTTTGTGCACTTTATGCAGTCCTGAGTAGGTCTGTAGTCTAGTGTAGTTTTTTTTTCAGTGTTTTTACGTAGTTCAGTGTAGTTTTTGTACTGTTTCATGTAGCACCATGGTCCTGAAAAACATCTCAGTTTTACTGTGTACTGTACCGGCAGTTATGGTCGAAATGACAATAAAAAGTGACTTGACGACTTGATGACCTGGGTGATGGGTTGTTCTGATGATTGCTGCTTTCCTGGGACATTGCTTCATGTAGATGTGCTCAGTGGTGGTGTGTATCTTACCCGTGATGTTCTGAGCGCTATCCACTACTTTTTGTAGGATTTTCCATTAACATATAGGAATGATAACCCTTATTCTTTTCAGTAATGCAGAATTAAATGCCATGCACTTGCAAGGTGTATCAAGGTGAGCTGCCAGAGTGAGTTGTACTGAGCTCTGCATCAGAGATTTCTTCACTGATGTATTCAATTCAGTGCAGGTGATTCTACGAAGGAAAATCTGAGAGTATTATCTACCATCTGGGCTCTTGGCTGATCACTGTTGAACTATAAAGCTGTTAATGATGGAGAGAACCACTGTGTGTAATGATAGATTGCATACTGAAAATGCCAGTTGCCATCTTCTCCCTCTGAACTGGCAGCTGAGCTGGAGATGTACAACTGGGACACCCCTTGTAATTGCCTCGTTCTACCAGCTTTTCGTTATTCTGTATGTGATGTCTCTTGGGCGACTGGTCAACATGCACCTCTTTCTGTGCCACTGGCTCTTGTTGTCAGATCACCAGTTTGTGCAGCATGCAGCACATGGTTTAAGATGGTGCTACCAAAGATGTGCAACAGCTTACTGGTGATTCAAAGGCAAAGGAATTTGATTTAAAATACTATTAATAACACTTTTTTCTGTTAATTGTGGTAAACTATCACTGCAAACAATGAAGAAACAACTGAAGGCAAAGCAAACTCGAGAGACGTGCACTGCAAAATCGACGCTCGTGGAGCTGGAGTGAGTGAGTGATTTAGAGGGCAGAAGACGGGACGGTGGAGGCAGATGCCCGTCCAACTAACCCAGGTGAGAGGGTGGATCACTCTAAGCAGCGAACTGATTTGGATAAATCAAGAACGGCTTCTTCGGCAGCAAAATCTAGGTCCGAAGCAAATCGCTGGGTGGCGCGTCCTAGGGTTGGAGCAATTTGCCGCGGCAGAGCCCGGATTCTAATGTGAGGTACAATACGCTGTTTGGATAATTTAAACGCCAGCCCAGACTGACTGGAAAGGCAAGGTGTCAAAAAGCAGGTGAGGTTGGATGGCTCGAAGTGCTGAGCTGATATGGAGAGGTCAAGAGCAGCTTCTGTGGCAATGGAATATAGGCCCAGACTGATTGATCACAGCAGGGCCCGGTTCCTAATGCGAGGTTTGGACAACTGAAACACTGGCCAAGGTAGTCTGGGGGCTCCTTTCTCCAAGATGCTAAAACTGAGAGATGGCCCCTGGCTGCTGTGCTTCGTGTCTACGACCTTTTGCAGCCAACTTCCTCAATAATATGATGAACCGAATTCTGTGGGCGCTGGGGGTTGGTGTTACCTTTTTTAAAATTGGGTTCTTTCAGGTTCCTTGCTTTGTGGCTGCCTGTTAAGTAAACAAATCAAGGTGTATAATTTGTACAATCTTTGATAATAAATGCATTTTGAATCTCTGAAGTTTAGAAAGGGCTAGGAATTTAACTTCTGGTAACATAGGTGGAAAGTTGAAAAGTGTGAAGAAAACTTGATTAAAGCTGTTGTATTTAATGCACGCAGTAGACAGAATAAGGTAGATGATCTTGTAGTGCAGTTAGAAATTGGCAGATAAAACATGGGTATTACTGAGCCATGGCTGAAAGAAGACCACATTGGGAGCTTAACATCCAAGGATCTACATTGTATCAAAATGATGAGGAGGTTGGGCGGCTTGTTCAGTAAAAAATGAAATTAACTCCTTAGAGGTGACATAGGATTAGAAGTTATAGAATCACTGTCGGTAGAGTTAAGAAACTTCATGGGTAAAAAGCCCTGCTGGGAGTTGTATACAGATCTCCAAATATTAGCCAGGAGGTGGGCTACAAATTACTACCGAAGACAGAAAAGGCAATGTTACAATAGTCACAGGGTGTTTACAATATGCAGGTAGTTTGGGGAAAATCAGGTTGGTGATCAATCCCAAGAGAGAGTATTTATAGAATGCTTATGAGAGGGCTTTTAGAGCGGCTTGTGGTTGAGCCCACTAGGAGAAAGACTATTCTGGATTGGATGTAGGGTAATGATCCAGATTTGCTAGGGAGCTTGAGGAAAAGGAACCCTTAGGAGAGAGTGACCATAATATGATAGACTTTACTGTGCAGTTTGAGAGAGAGAGAGAGAGAAGCTAAAGTCAGAAGAATCAATATTACAGTGGAGAAAAATAAACCATGGAGGCATGAGAAAGGTGGGGACACTAGCAGGAATGACAGCAGAACAGCAATGGCTGGAGTATCTGGGTGAAATTCAGAAGGCAGAGGACCGATTCATCACAAAGATGAAGAAGTATTCTAAAGGGACGGTAAAGCCACTGTTGTTGACAAGGGAAGTCAAATGCAGCATAAAAGCAAAAGAGTGGGTATATAATATTAGTTTAAAAACTGTAAAAATCTAGAAGATTGGGAAGCTTTTAAAAACCAGTAGAAAATAAGTAAAAAAGCAATAAGGAGAGAAAATATGAATGTAAGCTACCATCATGGAGGTGGTACAGGAACCTAAAGATACACCCTCAGTGTTTCAGGAACAGATTCTTCCCCTCCACGATCAGATTTCTGAATGGACAATATGCCCATGTACACTGCCTCACCATTCTTTCCTTTTTCTTTTTTTACACTTCTTATTTAATTTATTTTTTCTTATTATAATTTAATTTTTTTCTTGTGTTTTGCACTGTACTGCTGTCGCAAAACAACAAATTTCATGACTTGTGTCGGTGATATTAAACCTGATTCTGATTATAATCCAACCAATAATATAAAAGAGGAAAACAAACCAGAGAAAATCTGCAGATGCTGGAAATCCAAAGTAATACACATAAAATGCTGAAGGAACCCATCAGGCCAGGCAGTATCTATGGACAAGATTAAATAGTCCACATTTCGGGCCAAGACTCTTCATCAGGACTGCTGAGTGGATAGCCAGAATATAAGAGGATACCAAAAGTTTTCAGATATATGTTTTTAAAAAAGTGGTGTGAATGGATATCAGACCAATGAATAACGACGCTGGAATGGTAGAAATGGTGTTTGAACTCAATAAGTACTTTGCATTAGGCTTCACTTTGGACAACACCAACAGTATGCCTGAAATAAGAGAATGCCATGGGGCAGAGGTGAGTGTAGTTGCAATTACCATGGAGAGGGTGCTTGGGAAGCTGAAAGTTCTGGAGGACCTGGGCCACATGGACTGCACCCCTGGGTTCTGTAAGAGGTAGCTGAAGAAATTGTGAAGGCATTAGTAGTGATCTTTCATGGATCAACAGATTTTGGAATGGTTTATGAGAACTGGAAAATCACAAATTGCAAATGACTCCCCGCTGTTGGAATTCTTTGGGGAAATATCAGGCTATAAAGACAAAGGCGTGTCAGTGGCACCACCCCTGGAAGGGCATTCCACCAGTCTCTATGTAAAGAAAAACTGACCCCTGACATCCATACTATACTTTCCAGTTGCCACTTAAAATTATGCCCCCTCATATTAGCCATTTCTACCATGAGGTAAAAAAGTCTCTGGCTAATTGCTTGATCCAATGTCTCTTATCATCTTGTACACTGCTATGAAATCAGCTCTCATCCTCCTTTTACTCCAAAAATACTTAATTAAATTAACTCAATTTTGACAAAACTTGAGTGACTTGATAATAATGGAAGTTCAATCAAAAGGCAACTGTAATTGATGGGTTCTCCTGAGCTAGACAGATGAATATACAAAATTATCCCCAACTAATGAAGGCTAGAATCTTATCTGTCATCTTAATCACTTTACCTACATAGCACCTGCAATGCCACCTTTATGGATCTTTTGACTTGCATGCCAAGATTTCTCTGTCCCTTAGTGTCCTCTAGAACCTGTGCATTAAGAATGTATATCCTAGCCTCATTATTACTCCTAAAATGCCTTACCTCACATTGCTCGGGATTAAACTCCATCTGCCATTTCTCACCCCATTTCTTCAATATCAGTGTCACACTGTAGCCTAAGGCTGCCCTCCATACTGTCAATCTCCATTTCCTTAGGTGATCTATGAATTTACAGAGTATACCTCCTACATCCACATCCAGATCATTTACACATATTATAAATAGCAAAGGTCCAGTGCCAATGCACTAGTTGCCTGCATACAACTACATCGCTCTCTGTCTCCCATAGCACTGGATCCTATTGGTCATAATCCTTTGGAACAGTCTCCCATGATAGAAGGATAGACTATTTTCTAAAAAGAGAAAAATCAAAAATCTGAGGTACAAAGGGACTTGGGAGTCCTCATGCCGGATTCCTTAATGGTTCATTTGCAGGTTGTGTCGATGGTGAGGAAGGCAAATGCAATGTTACCATTTATTTCAGAACAACTAGAATATAAAAGTGGGGATGTAACTTTGAGGCTTTATAAAGCATTGGTGAGGCCTCACTTGGAGTATTGTGAGCAGTTTTGGGTCCCTTATCTAAGAAAGAATGTGCTGAAATTTGGAAAAGGTTCAAAGGAGGTTCACAAAAATAATTCCAGGATTGAAAGGTGTGTCATATGAAGAGCATTTGATGGCTCTGGGCCTTTACTCACTGGAATTCAGAAGAATGAGGGGTGACCTCATTGAAACCTATTGAATTTTGAAAGTCCTTAATAAAGTGGATATGGAGATGATGTTTCCTATGGTTGGGGAGTCTAAGGTCAGAGGATACAGCTGCATAGGGGTGTCCTTTTAGAACAGAGGTGAGGAATTTCTTTAGCCAACGAGTGGCCAATCTGTGGAATTCTTTGCCACAGGTGGCTGTGGGGGGGACAAGTCATAGGGTATATTTAAGGCAGAGGTTGACAGATTCTTAATTATTTAGGGTATGAGGGGAAATGGAGAGAAGGCAGGAAACGGGCTGAGAGGGAAAATGGATCTGCCATGATGAAATGGTGGCACAGACTGAATGGGTCAAATAGCCCTAATTCTGCTCCTATATCTTATGGTCTTTGTCGAAGACTTGCTGAAGTCTATGTAAACTATATCTGTTGCACTGGTCTCATCAATGCACTCTGTTATGTCCTCCAAAAAAAAATTCAGTCAGGTTGGTCAAAAGAGATCTGTTCTTGACTAATCCACGTTGGCTGTCTCTGCTTTGTCCCTACCTTTCCTGGTGATCATTAAACCTATCCCACAGAAGTTTCTTCCAAAAACTTCCCTACTACTTATCTCCAGCTCACAGGTACATAACTACCAGGCTTTTCCTTCTGGCCAGCAAAAACATAAATATCCTAGTCAGATCCCCAGCAACCCTTCCCTTTCCTCCCTATTTTGTACTATCTCTTGCCCTACTTCAAAATGGTAATGAGGAGATCTATCCTTAGCTACCTAGTCAATACCCATCCCCAAACCTACAGTATATTTATTAAAGAAATGGGTTAGTTAGCAATTACAGTATCTCACCATTGTTTGGGGAAAATTCATTGTGGACACATTGTGGGCTCCATCATGGGCACTAGCCTGCTCAATATCCAATATCCAAGGAGCAATGCCTCAAAAAGTGGGCATCCATAATTAAGGAAACCCATCACCCAAGACATCACAAGATCACAAGACAAAGGAGCAGAAGTAGGCCATTCGGCCCATCGAGTCTGCTCTGCCACTCCACCATGAGCTAAACTATTCTCCCATCTAGTTCCAATTTCCGGCTTTTTCCCCATATCCCTTGATACCCTGACTAATTAGATACCTATCAATCTCCTCCTTAAACACTCTCAATGATTGGGCCTCCACAGCTGTATGTGGCAACAAATTCCATAAATCCACGACCCTCTGGCTTAAAAAAAAAATTCTCCTCATCTCTGTTTTAAATGTGTACCCTCTAATTCTAAGACTGTGACCTCTTGACATGCTTTGTATTCATTGCAACCGTCAAGAAGGAGGTATAGAAGCCTGAAGGCACCCACTCAATTATTCAGGAACGGCTTCACCTCTGCCATCCGATTTTTGAACAGACATTGAACCCATGAACACGACCTCACTACTTAGTTAAAATATATACAGGTATTAACTATCTCATTAGCTACAACACGTCTCAGATGCACTGAAAGGAAACAAAAGTGTGCAGTCTCCTCTGATAAATGTAGGAATGTGCCCTTGTGCTTTGGGTGCTCAACAGACACAACAGCCACTGCTCTGACAAATATCATTGCAGAGTTCATATGCAATTCAGCTATTGTGCTAAGAGATGGGTGTGAAATCTTCAGCTTTCTAGATGCTAGTTAATTAAGTCAAACATTAATATATTGTTAAATTATCTTCATTATAGTAGAAGCCATACAAGTTTTGAAATAGGATTAAAACTTTAGTAAATATAAAAGCTAGGTTTTCTAGGGAAAGTATCTCACCTCCAGTAAGATGGTGGTGTGTTTGATTATAGCGGCTTCTACAGGGCCAACTAGAGGTGGTATAGTCCTTCTCAAGTGTATTCTTTTATGATCGCAACATCCTGCTGGATATTAAGAACTTAAAGTACTGCAGGTCCATCCCGTCAGCGAGTTGCTCATTGTTGGAAAAAATGAAGGAGCAGACTGTGCTACTGCTTGTGTCAGAGAGGCGTTGGAGGAGTCGGTGCGCAAAACTGGTGTGCAGTTTAGTATCAAGTGATAGTCTTGGTCGCTTTTCTCATGACCACAATACCCTGTTGGACATTGTCAATATGGAATGCTGCAAGTCTGATTCACTGCTTTATTGGCACTGTGTGGCCTCGGTCGTCACGAGGACTAGGCCTTAAGCCGCGGTGTTGCCTGTTTACAGCTGCCCAGGAGAGAGGCATTGGAGCTGGTGTGCTCCATGGAGGCAGAGAGGCGCAGCACCCAAGCTGGAGTCAGGTCTTCCCCCCCAGTGTTCGATCGACAGAAGGCAAGCTGTGAAGGCTACACGCAACATGCTGGGGGCCAGGCAGCCTCTATGGAAAAGAGTGAACAGTTGATGTTTCGGGCCGAAACCTTTCATCAGGACTGGGGAAAAAAGAGATTAGATGTCAGAGTAGCGAGGTGGGGGAGGAGAGGAAGAAGTACAAGGTAGTCGGTGATAGGTGAAACCAGGAGAGGAGGAGGGGTGAAGTAAAGAGCTGGGAAGTTGATTAGTGAAATAAATAAAAGGTTGGAACGTGATGGGAGAGGACAGAAGACCATGAAGAAAGGGGGGAGCACAACTAGCACAAGGGAGGAGGCCAGGCACCTCCTCTTACTTTTCCCCTTGAACAGGACCTCACTAAGGAACACCAGGCCATTGTCACCCACACCATCACTGGCTTAATTATCTCTGGGGATCTCCCATCCACTGCCACCAACCTCACAGCTCCCTAAGCCCACACCTCCTGTTTCTGTGACCTCCCCAAAATCCATAAACCTGCCTGTCCAGGTAAACCCATTGTTTCTGCTTATTCTTGCCCCACCACATAATGTCTGCACACCTTGACTCTGTTTTATCCCATCTAGTTCAGTCCTTTTGTACCTACAACCATGGCACTTCACATGCTCTTAGTCTTTGACATGACAGTCCACGGCCTGTTCTACTGCCACGATGAGGCCACAATCAGGATGGAGGAGCAACACCTTGTATTCCATCTGGGTAGCCTCCAACCTGATGGCATGAACATCTATTTCTCAAACTTCCAGTAATTGACACCCATTCCCATTGTCCCCTCTCATCTAATTTCCTTACCAGCCCATGACATCTGGTGCTCCTCCCCTTCCCTTTCTTCCACGGTCTTCAGTCCCCTCCTATCCAATTTCCCCTTTCCAAGCCTTTATTTCTTTCACCAATCAACTTCCTAGTTCTTCACCTCTCCCCTTCCCCCAGTTTCACTTATGGCCTGCCTCTTCCTCTCTTCCCCCCCCCCCCCCCACCTTCTTGCTCTGACATCTAATCTCTTTTTCCCAGTCCTGAAGAAGGGTCCTGATCCAAAATGTTGACTGTTTAGTCGTTTCCCTATATGCTGCCTGACCTGCTGTGTTCCCCCAGCATTTTGTGTGTGTTAACTTGATTTCCAGCATCTGCAGAGTTTCTCTTGATTGGAGAAGACAAGCTGTGTTGTGCTGTGCTACAGACTGCTTCAGCATTCATAGCTCTGGGTCTTGGCCTATGTTTTCTTTTGTGTGACCGTATTTTCCTGATATTTTGTATGTGCTTGCTGTCTTATATGTGCCTTGTGCTGTGTATGACTGTTGGTACTGTGTTTTGAACCTTGGTTCTCTATTGCTTATTAATTATTATTATTTATTTTTATTTGTATTTCCACTGTTATGGTCAAATGGATTTATTGAGTATTCCCACAAGAAAGTGGATCTCAGGGCTGTATATGGTGACATATATGCACTTTGATAATGAAGTTACTTCGAACTTTGGCCCTGGAGTAACACTGTTTCATTTGGCTGTATTCATCGGTATTCATGTCAAGTTTAACTGACAATTAAACTTGAACTTGTATTTTTACTTGGAGTGCAGGTCAATGAGGGGTGACCTCACAGAAGTTTATATTATCATGAGGGGTATGGATAGGGCCTTTTCCTCAGGGTCAGCAGGACCAAAATTTGAGGGCATGGGTACAAGATGAGAGAGGCGACAATTGAAAGAGACCGCAGAAGTAAGCTTTTCACAGAGAGGGCAGTGAGCATCTGGAATGAGCTGTCAGAGGAAGCAGTTGAGAAAGATACAACTGCAACATTAAAGAAGCATTTAGATAGGTACATGGGGGAGAGGGGCTTGGCGGAGTATAGGTCAAACAGGGGTCACTGAGACCAGCAAGGAGGGTGCTGTGATTAGCATGGACCAGTTGGGCCAAGGGGTTTGTGTCTGTGCGGTAGTACTCTATGACTTTATGAATGTAGAAGTATAAATCCAAGTTTTAATTTCTATAAATGTCATGTCCATATTGGAATACAGACATTGCAACAACAACTGTCTACATTGACCTTAAATGTAGTAAAATATCTCCAGGGACTTCACAGGAGCATCTTTAAGCAGGACTTGACACCAAACATGATAAGGTGATATTAGGTCAGATATTCCCAAATATCAAACCTTTTGAAGATCTTAAAAAGCATCTTGGAGTAGGAAAGAGAGATTGAGAGAGGGAATGACAGGCCCATAAAGTCAATTACAAATGTATTTTAATGAGTCGCTAGCACAATAATACAACTATTTCTGAACAAAACAAAGATGTGTGGACCATTACCACATATTCAGAATTATCATCTGAATTTCACAATATTCCTGTTAGGTTGTACAAGAAGATAAGAGACATTGATGGTGTGGATAATCAGAGGCTTTTTCCCAGGGCTGAAATGGCTAGCATGAGAGGGCACAGTTTTAAGGTGCTTGGAAGCAGGTACAGAGGAGATGTCAGGGGTAAGTTTTTTATGTAGAGAGTGGTGAGTGTGTGGAATGGGCTGCCGGCAATGGTAGTGGTGGATACGATAGGGTCTTTTAAGAGATTCCTGGAAAGGTTTAGAAAAATAGAGGGCTATGGGTGACCCTAGGTAATTTCCAAGGTAAGGACATGTTCAGCACAGCTTTATGGGCCATAGGGCCTATATTGTGCTGTAGGTTTTCTATGTTTCTGAGTTCATCAGTATTTAATAGCATATGGATATATTGCAGTATAATATATCAGATATATTGCATACCATATTGAAAACTCACTAATTACAGCATGGAGTTTTGGAATTGAAATGAGTTGTATTATAACTGATAAACAGGTACATTGTGAAATTTGTTATTTTGCAGTAGTGGAGTGCAAGGCATAAAAATTACTGTCTTACAATCAATCAATAGATAAATAGTTCAAAAGAGGAGTCGCAAGGTAGTGCTGAAGGTTCATGGACCACTCAAAAATCTGTTGGTGGAGGGCAAGAAGCTGTTATAGTTTTTGTATCTCCTCCCCTATGGCTGCTCTCCACAGTACATCTACAGGCTACATCTCAATGGTAAATTTGCTAGAGGCTTTGGTGACATACCAAATCTCCTTAAGCTCCTCATGAAGTAGTGCCTCTGGCATGCCTTCTTTGCGATTGCAAAATCACATAATAGATACTCTGAGATGCTGACACACAGGAAATTGATTGCCCAAACTTTCCACCACTAACTCCTCGATGAGGACTAGTGTGTGTTCTCCAAACTTCCCCTTCCTGAAGCTCTCAATCAATTCCTGGGTCTTGTTGATGTTAAGTGTAAAGTTGTTGTGACTACTCTCAGCCAGCTGATCTATCTCATTCCTATGCACTTCCTAATCACTAACTGAGCCACACAGTCATGAGCATAGGGAGAGCAGAACAGTGGGCTAAGCACACATCTTTGAGATTCACATGCGTTGATTGTCAGTGAGGAGGAGACATTATTACTGGTCACACTGAGTACGGTCCCAATGAGGAATCCAAGAATACGGTCACAGAAAGACCAACCTCTCAGCGCATCTCATCACAGAAGAAACCCAGTTCTTGAAGCTCGTTGATTAGTACTGAGGGGATAATTGTATTGAATGCTGAGCTATAATCATTTAAAAGCAGCCACTGTGTATACAGTATTGTTTTTCTTTACAGGTTCTCCAAGGCAGAGTGGAGAACCAATGAGATTGCATCCACTGTCTAATTTGTTGTGGCCGTTGGAGAAGTGCAACCTTACCACGCCCTTGCTTAGGCAAGAGTTGGTTCCAGCTATAGCCAACCTCTCAAAGCCCCTCATCATTGGAGATATGAGTGCTACTGGGCAATCTTCATTGAGGAAGCTCAGCCCTGATCTTGCTGTGTGCTAGTATGATTGATGTCCTTTTGAAGCAGATGAGAAAAACCAACTGCAGCAGTGAGAGGTTCAAGTTGTCCTTGAACACACAGCTAATTGGTCAGCAGACGTTTACAGGACCTTGCCAGGCACATCATCGGGGTCTGATGCCTTGTGAGTGTTCATTCTCTTTAAGGATGTTCTGAGGTCAGCCTCCAAGACAGGTCACAGGGTCACCAGACGCTATAGAGATTTGCACCGGTATAGTGTTATTGTCCCTTAAGGGAGATGCGAAGAATCATTGCCAATTATGCTGTTAGACTTTGCCCTACAGGGAGTAATGGCATTCAAACACTGCCACAGCTGCCATGCATCCGATTATGTCTCCAACTTCACACAGAATTGCCTTTTTGCCATCACGATGGCCTTCCTTAAGTTATACCTGGATTTCTTGTAGGGTTCTGAATTGCCTGGTTTATCCAGGGCTTCTGGTTTGGGCATGTTCTTGAAGGCACATACTCAACTATTGCAGGTCTTGATGAAGTCATCTTCATACAAATCCAAAGATGAATTCCTGAATGTGCTCCAGCCAGCTGTTTCAAATCAGTCCTAAAAGGGTCTTCTGCTTCCTTTGACCGTATCTTTGTGATGCTCACCACTGCAGCTGTGCTCTTCAGTCTCTGCCTATGAGCTGCGAGTATTAGTATGGTCAAGTTAATGAACCTACCAAAGTGTAGGTGTGGGATGGTACTGTAAGTGTTCTTGATGGTGATGTAACAGTGATCAAGTGTGTTGGCTCCTCTGGTTTAGCAGGTGAAACGTCTTTTTTAAAACAAGATACAATTGTCAATTTTTTGTTTCTTGATACAGCTAGAGATTCTCAAGCTAATGCTTGTGACCACAGACTTCCTGACTAATGGTGAAATAACCAATGCTGTAATTTAATTTTCTTGGGCGATTCTTCTAAAGAGCTGCTTACTGCTACTCTGAATGTGAATTGCTGTCATTCAGAGAAAAACACTCAGCAGATTTCAAATGATACGTAATGCCTCAACAAAGAAAATAGGACACTGATCATTTTTCTATAGTCACGATACTAGATTGTGAAAATAAAATTAAAATGTGAAACTTGCTCTTGGTATATTTCTAGAGCATTTTATATTTTCTATTGCTTTACAAGTATTTTTAATTTAAATCACCTTGTGATTAATTTGAAAAGCATTCAGTGGTCACTTGAAATGCTAACATTAAACCAACTGATAAATGGTTTATCTTTTAGCAGTAGCTTGTGGGTAAGTTGCTTCATTGTGTAGGTAGGAAGGAGGGGTTAGTTTTATTTTTGTGTGGGGGGGAGTTGATTTACATTTTAGCTGGTTCGGCTTGACATTGCGTGCCAACGGGACTGTTCCTGTGTTGTACTGTTCTGTGTTCTATGTTCATTCCTTCTCTGTAATATCCTCTAAGGTTTGTGGTAACATATGACATCAAGTTCTGCCTGCTCAGTACCTCAAATAACCCCTGGACTATAGCTGTTCCGCGCAACTGACGGTTGCACGTCGTGGATGAGTAATAATTTCCTATGTTCCCTCGAACAGTTTAGTTTCGCTTCTTGATGAACTGATAAACCAACATAAACACAAGGAAATCTGCAAATGCTGGAAATTCAAGCAGCACACACAAAATGCTGGTGGAACGCAGCAGGCCAGGCAGCATCTATAGGAAGAAGTACAGTCGCCGTTTCGGGCTGAGAACCTTCGCCAGGATCTCGGCCCGAAATATCGACTGTACTTCCTATAGATGCTGCCTGGCTGCGTTCCACCAGCATTTTGTGTGTGATAAACCAACGTGTCAGCTCTTTGAGGATGAGTCATGGAGAAGTAGATCATGAAACTTGACTCTTCAGCCCAATTGGTCCATTCCAACCAAAATTCCCAACTAAGATAGCTCATTTGCTCAAATCCCTCTACACAAGGGGTTCCCAACCTCTTTAATGTAATGGACCCCTACCATTAACCGAGGGGTCAATAGATCCCAGGTTGGGAACCCTTACTCTGAAGCTTTCCTATCCTTGAACCTGTCTGCATGCCTTTTAAGTGTTGTTAATGTACCAGTCTCAGCCACTTCCTCTCTCGATGGATCTCCCTTTGGGTGGAAAAAGTTGTCCCTCAGGTTGCTATTAACTTTCTCCCCTCTCAGCCAAAACCCATGTCCTCCAGTTCTTGATTTCTGAACTCTAGAAAAGAAAATGACTGTGTGCATTTACCCTATCAATGCCTATCATTATTTTGTACATCTCAATAATATCTCGAATGTGGCCTCACCGATGATTTGTACAACTGCAACATAACATTCCAAAAGCCTTCTTCGCCACACTGTCTGCTTGTGATGCCAGTTTCAGGGAACTGTGTACTTGTACTGCTAGATCCCTCTGTTCTAGAACACTTCCCAGGGCCCTACTGTTCACCGTGAAAATTGTTGTCGTAATCATGTGTGCTGTGGGTACTGTGTTTTGCACCTTGGCCCCAAAGGAATGCTGTTTTGTCTGGTTGAATGATAATTAAACTTGAACTTGAAAGTCCTACCCTCATTAGTATTCCCAAAATGCAGTGCCTTGCATTTATCCACATGAAATCCACTTTCCATTCAGTGGCCCACCTATCCAGCTGATCAAGATTCCATTGTAATTCCTGAAGGACTGTGTGCTTGGAGGCGGAGGATTTGGGTAAATTCATACATGAGCGCTTTGCACCAGTATTTAGCAAGGTGAATGTGATGCAGGATAGTAAGATCACTGTGGAATGTACTAAAATGCTAGGGTATTTTGAGGTCAGAAAAGGAGGTAATGTTGGATCTTTAAGAACATGAAGGTGAATAAGTTCCCAGGACCTGATGGGATATATTCCAGGTAATTAAGAGAGGCAAGGGTGGGATTGCTGGTGCCTTGATCAAGGTCTTTGTGTTTTCTCTAGTCACAGGTAAGGTCTAGAGTACTGGCAAGTAACTGGGGGTGCACCTGGATGACAGACTTAAGTGGAACTCCAACACAGAGGCTGTATACAAGAAGGGCCAGAGTTGCTGCATCAATGGTATCAAAAGGCTCAATAAAACTGATCAGGAAGTCTGGCTCTGTTATGGGAGTCAAACTGGATACACTGGAGGCTGTGGTAGAACAAAGGACCTTATGGAAAATCCTGGCAATTCTGAACAATGTTTCTCACCCTCTGCATGCCACCTTGGCTGAACAGAGGAGGACTTTTAGTAATAGACTAAGACAACTGTACTTCTCCAAGAGTGCTATATGAGGACATTCTTACGCTCAGCCATAATGCTCTATAATGAATCTACCTACAGCCGGGAAGTGATGACCTCTCCTGTTAGACTGTTTGAAGTAACTTTTTTTTATTATTCCTTCTTACTTCTCTTCTAATATTTGTATATCTGTGCACTTGTAATGCTACTGTGACAGTGTCATTTCTTTTGGGATCAATGAAGTATCTGTATCTAATGCTGTTCCATTATTCAAAAAGCGAAAAGAGGATAATCCTGAAAACAATGAACAAGTGAGTCTTAGATCTTTGGTTGGGAAGCCAGTGGAGAGGAGTCTTAAAACCTTAAATGTTGTTTACATGGATTTTAGTAAAGCATATGAAAGGTCTCTCAGGAAGCTCATCTAGAAGATTCAGATACTTAAGATCTGTAGTAATGTGGCCATTTGGTTTCAGAATTGGTTTTCTCACCAATCTAAACCACCACTCTAAAAACTGAATGAGAACTGAGAATCTTTGGAAATAATTTTCACATAGGCCTAAATACTTTTGAGCAGAGCTGAATAGGTAAGCAAGGCAGAATGGAGTAGAAGGATATGTTGAATGAGAGTTCAATTCAATAGAGTGAAGAAAGTAGTGGAACATTAATGCTGGTCAACTTAGTTTTATGCTCTTCAGTTCATACATTTTATTATTTCCGGAATTTCCACCTGAAAATTTTCAAGCTGATTTTTGCTTTAGCATCTTTTTCTTTGTAAATTGTTCTCAGGTTATTTTTAAGAGATGAGGCTGCTATTTCAATTTAGCCAAAGATTAGATAAAGATTCCTCACTGGCAGCAGTATGCCAAAGGTTTTTTTAATCTAATTAGATAGAGTCTGATGCTAATCAGGATCTAGTTACAGGTTCAGTAAAACTGGTTATTAATCATAGCTTTTCATAGAAATACAATAATAACCATATTAAAACAGTGTAATAGTTTAATTTATTTTATTGGTGGTGGCATCCGTCGGTCTCGAGAGACCATGGATCTGCGCCTGGAGTTTCCAGGGCGCAGGCCTGGGCAGGGTTGTATGGGAGACCAGCAGTTGCCCAAGCTGCAGGCCTTCCCCTCTCCACGCCACCGATGTTGTCCAAGGGAAGGGCACTAGGACCCATGCAGCTTGGCACCGGTGACGTCGCAGAGCAATGGGTTGTTAAGTGCCTTGCTCAAGGACACAAACACGCTGCCTCAGCGGAGGCTCGAACCAGTGACCTTCAGGTTACTAGTCTGATGCCTTGCCCACTAGGCCACACGCCAACATTTATTTTATTAATGTGCCTTTAAAATGGGTGAAGTGTTATAACATAAAACATAGAAAACCTACAGCACAATAGAGGTCTTCTGGCCCACAAAACTGTGCCGAACATGTCCCTACCTTAGAACTACCTAGGCTTTACCTATAGCCCTCTATTTTTCTAAGCTCCATGTAGCCATCCAGGAGTCTCTTAAAAGACCCTATTGTTACCGCCACCGGCAGCCCATTCCACGCACTCATCACTCTCTGCATTTTTAAAAAAAACTTACCACTGACATCTCCACTGTTCCTACTTCCAAGCACCTTAAAACTATGCCCTCTCATGTTAGCCATTTCAGCCCTGGGGGAAAAGCCTCTGACTATCCACACGATCAATGCCTCTCATCATCTTATACATCTCTATTAGGTCACCTCTCATCCTCCATCACTCCAAGGAGAAAAGGCCGAGTTCACTCAACCTATTCTCATAAGGTATGCTCCCCAATCCAGGCAACATCCTTGTTAATCTGTCTTTCTATGGTTTCCACGTCCTTCCTGTAGTGAGGCGACCAGAGTCCCTTTACTGCAAGTTTCATATTTATTTCCTGTTACACATTTTCTGTTAACATTTTCTTCATTTTTATCTCTACATTACTGTGAGCAACGCATTTCCTGCCCACCGAGAGATACCAAGTTACACTTCATTTACAGAAAATTACAGGAAAATTTGTGCACTCAGCTTTTGTTGCTTCTGCTGATCAGTTGAAATGACTTTTCTCAACAACTATTCTAAAACTAGAGGATAATTAATATTTGAAATATGCCATAGCAGCTCTTTTGCCAACAGAAAGGACAGATTACCTCTACCACAGGTTTGGCACTTGTCTGCACCCTGGCAGGGCGATCTTAGCTATGGTCTTCTACAGAGACCACAAGTTGCAGCATTTCAAAGTTCAAAGTAAATTATGTCCTGTACATCTATGTCAACCTACACAACCCTGAAATTTATCTTCTTGTGGACGTAGAATAGTAACCACATCAGTTTCCATGAAAGACCACACCAACTTTGGCATTCGGCCTGTGTGCAAATACAAAAAGAGAGAAGTAATAATAATAAATAAATAGACAATAAATATTGAGAACATGGGCTAGAACATAGAAATCTACAGCAAATACAGGCCCTTCAGCCCACAATGTTGTACCAACTATGTAACCTCCTCTAGAAGCTGCCTAGAATTTCCCTAAGCTCTGTGTACTTATCTAAGAGTCTCTTAAAAGGCCCTATTATATCCACCTCCACCACTGTTGCTGGCACCCACCACTCTCTGTGTGAAAAACTTGCCTCTGACATCCCTATGTACCTACTTCCAAGCATCTTAAAACTGTGCTCCCTCATGTTAGCCATTTCAGCCCAAGGAAAAAGTCTCTGACTATCCACACGATCAATGCCTCTCATCATCTTATACACATTTATCAGGTCACATCTCATTCTCTGTTGCTCCAAGGAGAAAAGGCCAAATGGCCTAATTCTGCTCCTATATCTTATGGTTTTATGGTCTATAAAGATAAATACCTGTCAAAATATTTTGAAGTTATAATAATAACTTTAAATTTAAAGAATAAAATGCACATGAGTATTTAAAACATTTGAATTAAATTAATTTAATTAAATCAAATTTAAAAGCTTAATTAATACTTCATCAACTGTGCTAACTATGCAGTCTCTTCTCCACCAGTGCTCAGTGATTGGGACACGTACAATGTACAAAATACTCTGCAGATGCTCATCTGGGATACTCCAACAAACACATCATCCAGCTTTGGAAATGTATCAGCAGGCCTTCAAAATCGTGGAACTCCTGGAAGTCCCTCCTCAGCACCACTGCAGAAATACCTTTACCAAAATGCTGCAGCAGTCCAAGAAGATGCTTTACCACTGCTTCCTCAAGGGCAAAAGCTCCTTGCCAGTGTTCCCACATCCCACTGACCTCAATAAGCTCCTTCCTTTGCACTAGATTAACCTGGCATGGATTCAGTTAGCCTCAGATCTGGAAAATTTCGAGTAGCTTGCCTTGCTCAATTGGACTCCATGCAATATAAAAATCCATCAGCTGGCAGATCCAAAGCTGATCTCAATACCAAGAACATCTGTTGTTTACATTCTTAACATATTAAAGACAGAGTCACAGAATTATAGCATAGAATCAGACCCTTTGGCTGATCTAGTCCACATTATTCTGCCTAATCCAATCATTCTGTACCTGGACTACAACTTTCCATACCCCTCTCATCTATGAACTTATCCAAGCTTCTCTTAAATGCTGCAATCAAACCCACATCCACCACTTCCGTTGGCAGCTCATTCCACCCTTGCACTACCTTCTAGGTGAAGATGTTACCTCTCAGGTGCCCTTAAATATTTCACTCTTCACCCTTAACCTATGACCTCTTGTTCTAGTCTGACCATGTGTGCATGGAAATTCTCTCCATGTGTGTGGATGGGACAGATGCTAGCATCATCTAAGACAAAGCAGTAACGGGACATCACAAAAGAGAACGACACTTGCTCCACTACTAATGTTTTACAGCAACTTGTTTTAATCTCTCCCACTGGAAGGAAATCAATATTAGACCATAAGCCAAAGGAGCAGAAGTCAGCCATTTGGCCAATCGAGTCTGCCCTGCCATTTCATCATGAGCTGATCCAATCTCCCCTTCAGTCCCATTCCCCTGCCTTCTCACCAGACCATCAATTTCTTTCATCAACAATGTTCCTGAGCAAAGAGAGATCTTTGGGTACAAATACATAGTTCCTAGAAAGTGGCTACATGTGTTGAAAGGGTGTCTAGGAAGGCTTATGGAATACTTGTTTTTATTAGTTGAGGCGTTGAGTTAAAAAATCACGAGCTTATGTTGCAACCCTTTAGAACTCTGGTTCAGCCACATCTGGAGTATTGTGTACAGTTCTGGCTGCCCCACTATAGGAAGCATGCTGAGGCTTTGGAGAGGGTGCAGAAGAGGTGCACCAGGATGCTGCCTGGTTTAGAGGGCATATGCTATCACAAAAGGCTGGACAAACTTGGGTTGTTTTCTGTGGAGTGCCGGACGCTGAAGGGAGATCTGATATGGTTTATAAGATTATGGGAGTCATAGATAGAGCAGACAGGGAATATCTTTTGCCCAGGGTAGAAATGTCTTAATACCAGAAGGCATATATTGAAGGTGAGAGAGGGTAGGTTCAAAGGGGATGTGAAGGGTAAGGTTTTTTACTTGCAGAGTGCTAGATGCCTAGAGGGCACTGCCTGGTATGGTGGTAGGGGCAAATACATTAGAGGCTTTTAAGAGATGTTTAGATAGGCATGTGACTGAGGAAGATTTGGAGGGATATGGACCTGGTATAGGTTGGAGGGATTAGTTTTGAGGTTTGTTTAAGTATTTTTTAGCTGATTCAGCACAACGTTGTGTGGCGAAGGGCCTGTTTATTTGTGTTGTTCTGAATTTCCAAAATCTGCAGAATCTCGTGTAAATGAGAGAACAAGGTATTTTATTCTAATAATATATAAAATGAAATGATTGAAGATCTGATAAGTGAGGTACTCTGAAGAAACAGTGATAATATTTTTGATAAATTTTTATATAGACAGGATGTGGCTTACTTTAATGTGAAAGAAAGGTCTTAAATTTGAATAACACAAATCGCAGGCATGAGTTGGCCTTGGTACAATTGAGAACTAAATTGAAAGTTATGACAATAAATGGCAGACTTGTAAAGGGTTAATACGTTATAGGTCAATACATCCATAAGGACATAAGTCTGCTCTGCAATTCCATCATGGCTGATGTATTATTCCTCTCAACCCCATTCTCCTGTTGTTTCTTGTAACTTTTGATCCCTTGATTAATCAAGAACCTGTCTACTTCTGTCTTAAATATATCCAGTGACTTTGCCTGCACAGCCCTCTGTGGTAATGAATTCCACAGATTCAACAACCCCTGGCTAAAGAAAGCTTTCCTCATCTCTGTTCTAAATGAACATCCCTTAATTCTGAGAGTGTCCCCTCTGGTCCTAAAATTCCCCACTGTAGGAAACATCCTCTCCACATCCACTCTATCTAGGCCCTTCAATGTTCGATAAGTTTCAATGAGATACCCCTCTCATTCTTCTAAACTCCAGTGATTACAGGTCCAGTGCTAACAAATGCTCTTCATATATTAACCTTTACATTCCTGGGATCATTCCCCTGAATCTCTTCTGAACCCTCTCCAATGCTAGCACATCTTTTCTTAGTTAATGGGCCAAAACTGCTCACAACATTCCAAGTGAGGTCTGACAATAGTCTTATAAAAACTCAGCGTTACATCCTAATGTTTTTGTATTCTAGTTCTCTCAAAATGAACGTTAACATTGCATTTGCTTTCCTTACCACCGGCTCAACCTGTGAGTTAACCTGTAGGGAATCCTGCACGAGGACTCCTAGGTCCCCTTGCACCTCTGATTTTTGAATTTTGTCCCCATTTAGAAAATAGTCCACACATTTATTCATCTGCCAAAGTGCATGGCCATGTGCTTCCCTACACAATATATTCAATTTGCCCCTTCTTTGCCCAGTCCCCTAACCTGTCTAAGTCCTTCTGCAGACAACTTGTTTCCTCAATATTACCTGCCCCTCCACCTATCGTTTTATTAATCATGAACTTGGTCACAAATGTGAAAAGAAGCGGTTCCAACAACGATCCTTGCGGCACACCACTAGTCACAGGCAGCTAACCAGAAAAGGCTCCCTTTAATCCTACTCTTTGCCTCCTACCAGTCAGCCAATCTTCTATCCATGTTGGTATCTTTCCTGTAATACCATGGGCTCCTATCTTGTTTAGTGTTTTATGTGTCACCTCGTCAAAGAACTTCTGAAAATCCAAGTAAACAACATTCACTGAATCTCTTGTCTATCCTGCCTGTTATTTCCTCAAAGAATTCCAACAGATTTGTCAGGCATCATTTCTCCTTTACCATGCTGACTTTGGCCTATTTTATCATGTGCCTCCAAATATTCTGAAACATCATCCTTAATAATAGAATTCAACACCTTTCCAATCACTGAAGTCGAGCTACCTGGCCTATAATTTCCTTTCTTCTGCCACCCTCCTTTCTCAAAGAGTTGAGTGACATTTACAATTATCCACTCCAAAATCTAGTGCCAGAATCCCAGTCGCTGCGGCTTCCCCCAGCAGGCTACCCTCCTCACCAACAATGTCCAAAGCGGGATTCTTATTCTTGAGGGGCATGGCCATAGTGGCACTTGGCACTGTCTGCCTATTCCCTTTCCTACTCCTGACAGTCACCTGCAACTTCGGGATGACATCTACCCTGTAGCTGCTATCTATCACCTCTTCATTTTCCCCGTAAGAGCCAAAGGTCACCAAGGTGTAGCTCTTGTTCCGTAACATGGTCTATAAGGAGCTGTAGCTCCATGCATTTTGTGTAACTGTAGTTTTGGAGGTCTCCCGGAGTTCCCACATCTCACACGAAGAACGTACCACTACCTCCGGACTTATTCTCAGCACACTGGCTCTGTTCTAACAGAGAAAAGAAATCTTATTGGAAGCTTACTTAGAACCTCTGCCTGTGCCCGCCCAAGCTTGTTGAGCAGAATCTGGACCACTCTAACACTGCCCACTCCATTGACAGCCACTCTACTTAAACCTCCTTTTTATTGACCCCATTGCTGATTGCAGTCCACCAAATGGCACCCAAGGTCTTTTTAAACTTCATGCTGTGTCACTTGATTATAAGTGATTTTTTAAAAAAAACATGTGACCAAAGGAAAAGGTAGAAAAATCATGCCAAAAAGAGTAGAACCATAGAACATTACAGCACAGAAACAGGCCTTTTGGCCCTTCTTGGCTGTGCCAAACCATTTTTCTGCCTAGTCCCACTGACCTGCACCTGGGCCATATCCCTCCATACACCTCTCATCCATGTACCTGTCCAAGTTTTTTTTTTAATGTTGAAAGTGAGCCTGCTTTTTACCACTTCATTTGGCAGCTTATTCCACACTCTCACCATTCTCTGTGTGAAGATGCCCCCCCATGTTCCCTTTAAACTTTTCCCCCTTCACCCTTAACCCATGTCCTCTGTTTCTTTCCTCCCCTAGCCTCAGTGGAAAAAGCCTGCTTGCATTCACTCTATCTATACCCATCATAATATTATACACCTCTATCAAATCTCCCCTCATTCTTCTACACTTCAGGGAATAAAGTCCTAACCTATTCAACCTTTCTGTAACTCAGTTTCTCAAGTCCCAGCAACATCCTTGTAAACCTTCTCTGCACTTTTTCAACCTTATTAATATCCTTCCTGTAATTCGGTGACCAAAACTGCACACAGTAGGTAAGCCTGAGGGTTCAGAACACTTAAGAATTCAGCAAAGGAGTACAAAGTGATTTGTAAAGAAAGGAAGAGGAATTTTGCAAAAGACATGAAAACAGACTGTAAAAGCTTCTATAGATGTAAAAGTAAAAGATTAGTTCAATATAATGGGGAATAAATGGTAGAGAAATTATTTTGCCTCTGTCATTATAGTTGAAGTGAAAGAATGCTCCCAGAAATAGTGGAGGCATAGAAGTCCAGAATAAATTAGGCACTCAACTGAAAGAGTGTTAGAAAACTTAGTTTTAGAGAAAGAGATGAGACAAATAAACCCACAAAACTTTTGTTGCAATCCAGGGTTTTGACAGGGGTGACTATGGAAATAGCAAATGCACTAGATTTTAGATCAGTTCCTATAGATTAACAGGTAGGGAATACAACTCCACTACTTGAGGAAGGAGGAAGAGAGGAAAACAATACTAGCTAGCCCAGTGTCCGTAGGAAAGAAAGTGCTGGAATCCTATTATTAAAAATTGTTTAACATAGCATTTAGGAACTAATAACGGGATTGTTATAAGAATAGTCTATGGATTTATAAAAAGAGAAGAGATTTTTACAACTGATGTGCAGCATGGATGAACAATTGATGTGGCATATTTGGACTTTCAGAAACTTCTGATAACATGCCACGAGAGGTTATTAAGTAAGATTGGTATGCAGAGTAATAGAAGTAATGTATCAATGTGGATTAAGATAGTAGCTATAAACAGGTAATTTTTAGGTTAGAAACTTGTGACCAGTGGTGTGCTGCAAAAGTGTGAGCAATGGTCCCAACTGTTCACAATCTATATCCTTATTTGTTTGAAAAGATCTACCCTAGAACATAGAACAGGACAGCACAGGAACAGATGCTTTGGTCTATGATGTCTGTACCAACCATGTCAATTTCAACTAATGCCATCTATATAGTTTGTATCCCTCTTTTCCCTGGCTGTTCATGTGTTTGCCTTTTAAGTATTTTTATCTTACCAGTTTCCACTATCTTCATTGGCAATGTGTTTTTGGCAGCTATCATTCTGTGTTTAAAAAAATAATTGCCTTTTCAGTCTCCTTTAAATCTAGCCCCACTTGTGTTAAAGCTATGCCTGTAGTGTTTGACACTTCCAATCCAGGTAAAAGTCTCTGACTCTCTACCCTATCTAAACTCTTCCTAGTTTTATTTATTTCTATCAAGTATCCCTCAGTTTCCAATACTCCAAAGAAAACAATCCAGGTTTATCCAACCTCTTTTTATAGCTCTCTAAGCCAAGCAACATCCCGGCGAATGTTCTAAGCTTCCTCTCCAAAGCCGCCACATCCTTTCTGTAATGCAACAACCAGATACGCACACAGTTCTTGAAAAGTGGCCTTACTAAAGTTTTAGACAGCTGCAATTAGCCTTTCCAAGTTTTATATTCATCACCCCAAACAGGTATGATATATGCCTTCTTCACCATCTTGTCTACTTGTGATGCTACTCAGAGAGCTCTGACCTTGTCCCTCAAGGTCCACTGTACACCAATGCCATGAGGGTTTTGCCTTTTACACTTCACTTCCCAAGAAACAACACTTTGCACTTGTCCATATCAAGTTCCATCTGACACATCCATTGTTACAAGAAAGATACTTGCATGGATAGAGGAATGGCTGGCAGGCAGGAGGCAGGGAGTGGGAATAAAAGCAACCTTTTCCGGTTGATTCGCAGTGACTAGTGATGTTCCTCAGGGGTCAGTATTGGGACCACAACTTTTCACATTGTTTGTCAATGATTTGGATAATGGAATATTTGGCTTTGTGGCAAAGTTTGCAGATGATATAAAGATAGGCGGAGAGGTAGGTAGTGCTGAGGAAGCAATGCGATTGCAGCAGGACTTAGACAAATTGGAAGAATGGGCAAAGAAGTGGCAGATAGAATACAGTGTTGGAAAATGTATGATAATGCATTCTGGTAAAAAGGAACAATAGTGTGGACTATTATCTAAATGGGAAGAAGGTTCAAATATCAGAGGTGCAGAGGGACTTAGGGGGTCCTTGTACACAACTCCCAGTCAGTCAGAAAGGATGTGTTATCATTGGAGAGAGTCCAGAGTTTCCTGATCAGTCAGGGCATCAAAGGATATGGCAAGAAGGCAGGTGAATAGATCAGTGGGATCCAGGATCAGCCATAATGGAAAGGTGGAGCAGACTCGATGGGCTGAATGGCCTGATTCTGCCCCAATGTCTATGCTCATTTCTTTACACACCTTTCCACTTTTCTACATCCTGCTGAATCTTTTAACAACCTTCCTCACTTTCTTGTCATCTACAATCTTTCTAATCTTTTCAGCAATGTCCTGTCTTGCCTTTTTCAACAACTAGTAATCCATCCCATCAGGCACTGCGGACTTATCAAGTTTAATGTTCTGCAAGAGTTCCAACACCTTCTCCTTTGTGATATCAACATGTTGCAGAATATCAGCATACCACTCCCGGATATTGCCATCTCCCAGGTCCTTTATCATGGGTGAGAAACAATGCAAAGTACTCACTTAGTACCTTGTTCATTTCCTCTAACTCCAGGCATAAATTCCCTTCTTTGGCCTTGAGAGGTCCTACCCTCTCCATAGTTACCCTCCTGTTTTTAATGTATACAATGCTTAGGATTCTCTAGGGTCCTTTGCACCAAGGACATTTCATGGCCCTTTTTATCCCTCCTGATTTTCTGCTTAAGTTCTCTCCCTTTATATTACTCAGTGACCCTGTCCAATTTCAGCTCCCTATACGTATGCTTCCCTTTTCTTTTTCTCTAAATTTGCAATATTTTGTAGTATTTGTAATGTATAATAATTTCGTATCTGTGCACTATACTGCTGCTGTAAAAGAATAAATTTCATGTATATAGCTCAATGATAATATATCTGTTTCTGATTTGTCCAAGGTTCTCAAACCTTACCATCTTTGTTTTACTTCCTCAGAGGAACATGGTGATTCTGAATTTTGACCTGCTGGATTGAAACAATGACCACATGAGATATGGGTTTACCTAGTAACAGTCATTCCCAATTTACTCTTACCAACTAATGATTCTCTGCAACTTCCACCATCTCCAAAGGGCTCCTACTACCAAACACATCTTTACCTGTCCTCCCACCCCCCTCCACAACTCTCTTTCTGCAGGGATTTCTCCCTCTATGATTCCCTTGTCCACTCATCCCTCTCCACTAATCTCCCTCCTGGCACTTATCCCTGGGAGTGGCCAAAGTGCTACACCTGGTCCAATCACTTCCTCCCTCATCTCCATTCCGGACCCCAAATAGTCCTTCACCTGTGAATCTGCTGGGGTTGTCTACTGCATTTGGTGTTCCTGATGCGGCCTCCTCTGTATTGATGAGACTCGTCATAAATTGGGAGATTGCTTTGATGAGCATCTCCACTTCATCTGCCAAAAGTAAAACTCAGTGGCCAAACATTTTAATTCCAATTTCCCATTCTGTTTAGGTAGCCTCCAACCTGATGGTATGAATATCAATTTCTCCTTCTGATTTAAAAAAGAATCTCCCCCCCCCCTTCCTCTCCTATTCCCCACATTGGCCTCTTACCTCTTCTCACCTGCCTATCACCTCCTCCTCGTGCCCCTTTAACCTATGGTCAATTCTCATCTCCTATCAGATTGCTTTCTCTATAGCCCTTTACCTTTCCCACCCACCTGGCTTCACCTATCATCTTCTAGCTATCTTTCCTCTTTCCCCCCCCCCCTCCCCCCAACCTTTCATTTTTATTCTGGCATCTTCCCCCTTCCTTTCCAGTCCTGAAGAAGGGTCTTTGCCCAATACATCAACTGTTTTGCTCATTTCCATGGACGGCTCCAGACCTGCTGAGTTGCTCCAGCTTTTTGTGTATGTCGCTTTGGATTTCCAGCATCTACAGAATTCCTTGTGTTTAAGATTTCCTGCCTAATACCTGTTGCAATTGGACATGGATGAGACCACATTTTCTATACTGTGTGCAAGAAGGATTTCATTAAGCTGGGAAGGGTGCAGAAAGGGTTAATAAGGATGTTATCAGGACTGGAGGGCTGGAAGTTACAGAGAGATTGGATAGGCTGGGATGTTTTTCCTGGGACATAGGAGACTGAGGGGTGACCTTATAAATGTTTATAAAATCATGAGGGACTGAGAGAAGATGAATGAACGGTATATTTTTTTCCCAGAGTTGGGGAGTGTAGTACTGGAAGGGCATAGTTTCCAGAGAGGGGAAGGACTTTAGAAGAGACTGGAGGGGCAACTTTTACACAGAGTGGTCCATACAGAGGTCTGAACAAGTTGACAAAAAAAAAGCTTCAGAGTCGGGTACAATTACAGCACCCGAAAGACGTTTTGGAGCAGTAAATGGATAGGACAGGCTTAGAGGGATATGGAACAAGCTCAAGTCAACAACTGGCTTGGCATGGACAAGTGCGACTGAAGGTCCTGTTTCAACCCTGCGTTACTCCATGACTCTGCGACTGTAAAACAGGCCCAGTTTTGTAATTCTGGTGAACTCTGCGCCAGACACGACTCTAGCTCCACTGAACAAAGGTACAGTGAATTAACTGTGTTATTCTGTCAGGCCAAGTCACTTGAACAACTAGCATCATTGAATTGATACAGCAATGCCCTGGCACAGGGACCACGTAGCTCAAACCGATATACTTCCTTGATTTTTGAGCTTCTGTGCAAAACATTTCAGAGGATGGGGGTGGTTAATAGACATGATCTCTTACATTAGATTAGGTAATTCTCAACATTTTTAAAGCATGTGTATTCACTGGGTTCTTAATCTTGAATGAAGTCCATTGGAGAATGTGCAGACATATGAGTCATGAATTCAAAATGTGTGTTTTATCAAGAGATTTTCTCATGCTACCTCTCTGGAATATTTTGCGGATTTTGCTATGGAAACACCAATGGCTTTGAATGGAAAATCATACAAAAGGTAGCGGATTCAGCCCAGTATATCACGGGTAAAGCCCCCCAACCATTGAGTATATCTCCATGAAACCCTGTTATAGGAAAGCTGCATCCATCATCAGAGATCCTCAACAGCAAAGCTGTGCTACTTTCTCCACTGCTGCCATCAGGTAGAAGGTACAAGAACATCAGTTACTAACTACCCTTCAACCACAAGGCTCTTGAACAGAAAGAGGTAACTCACTTGCCCAATCCATTGCGATGTTTCCACAACCAGTGATGTCACTTTAAGAACCCTTGTTGCCTCATGTTCTCGCTATTTACTGATGTTTGTTTATACTTGCATTTCAACAGTTTGTTGTCTTCTGCACTCTAGTTGATCTGTCATTGATTCAGTATAGTCACTATTCTCAGTTTTTGCTGAGTATACCCATAGGAAAATGAATCTCAGAGTTGTATATGATGACATATACATGCTTTGATAATAAAATTTACTTTGAGCTTCCTTTGTAACCTGAAGGCACGAGGACAAAATCCTTAAAAGAGCAATAGCATTAAGCTTAAAAATCATTGCTTGCTACTAATATTACAGATACTTGGATAACTATAAAGCATTATATTCTGTCATGTAATGTCCTTTACAGTAAATATCATATGCATACACTCTTTTAGATTATAATTTCATTTTTGAAGGCACATTTATTTAACTTCATTAAACAAATGGCTTTTGCTTCTATGCATTTCTCTCCAAAAGGTCACAACAATAAAGAAGTCTTTCCTGCGTTGGCCTTCAAGTTGATCCTTGAAATGTTCACTCGATCCTTACATTAACTCCATATTGAAGTGGCCTCCCACTGACTGTTAATTGGAAGAAGGAGAGAAGACCAGCAAAAACCACATTGAAAGGGCACTGAATAAAAGAATCACTAACTTATTTTGCTGACAGGGGAAAGTAAAGGTGGTACTAAATAAAAGGAAAAGGTTCATAAAAATGTCAGAATCTATCGGCAGACCTGAGGACTGGAAGAATTTTAGAACTCAGCAAAGAAATTAATAAAATTCAGAGGTGAAGATAGAAAATGAAAGGAAAACTGTCAGAAACAGGGGAACATGAGGGGAATCTTCTTCACTCAGACAGTTGTAAGAGTCTGGAATGAGATGCCAGCACAAGTGGTGCATGTGAGCTCGATTTCAATGTTTAAGAGAAGTTTGGATGGATACATGGATGGGAGGACTGTGGAGGTCTATGGTTCCAGTGCAGGTTGCTGGGAGTAGGCAGTTTCAGTGGTTTTGGCATGGACTAGATGGACCAAATGGCCTGGTTCTGTGCTGTACTCTATAACTCTAAACAAAATGAACTGTACGTTATCTTATGAGTATGTGATAAAGAGCAGCAAGGACAAACATAGATACTTTTCAGTTAAAGAAAATGGATTTTATAATAAGGAATAAGGAAACAGCAGAGATGTTAAGTAAATGCTTTATCGAAAAAGGCATTATCAGAAACAGGAGGAAACCAATGAATGTGAAACTGAATGAAAGAGGTCTTAGAAAAAAGTACTTAAGTTGTTGAGACTAAACTGCTAAATCCCATGGGCAGATGATCAATATGCTTGAGTTTTGAAAGTTTTGGATATATTGGTTAACAGCTTCCAGACTTCTATGGATTCTGCTATGCTATACATTATTCCTGACAGAAAGGCAAGTCAATAAGGAACAATCAATCTGGTAACTTAAAATCAATACTAGATAAAATGATGGATTCTAAAATAAATGATTAGCAATAGAACACCTTCAAAAGAGTAATAGGAAGCAGCAGATTCAGCAAAAACTGATTTAAGAGAAACCATATTTGCCGAATCTACTGGAGTTCTTTGAGGAAATGACTAATAAAATAGATAAGGGGGATTTAATGGATGTGGTGCAGGAGAATTTTCAAAAGACGTCAGATGAAGTTACACACAGGAGCTTGGTCAGCAAGGATAGTGTAAATGAAATTCAGATTTGCTTGAACAGACACTGGTTTGTCTTTCTCAGATTGGCTGTCTGTGATGAAAGAATTATCATTGGGACTGAGCTAGTCGCAATCTATATACATATGATTTGGATATAGAAATAAAATGTTTATAGATGTTAGATGGAATTGTTAGTAGAAAGGAGGATGTGAAGTGTCTCAAGGGAATACTTACAAGGTAAATGACAGGATAAAACCTGGCAGATGGCATATAATGTAAAAAAAAAAGTATGAGATTATCTACACTGGTACACACAACAGGAAAAAAAAGAGTATTTTAAATGTTAACGTATTGGGAAACATTCATCCTCAAAAGATTCATGTGCCCTTTGAACATTGGGTGTTCGATGGTCTTCCTTTGTTTTAATGGGTTCCATTGGGTTTCTTTGCTTTATGGCTGCCTGTAAGGAGACAGACCAGCGTGTTGTATATACAGTGGCATGCAAACGTTTGGACACCCCGGTCAAAATTTCTGTTGTAAATAGTTAAGTGAGTAGAAGATGAACTGATCTACAGAAGTCATAAAGTTAAAGATGACACATTCTGTTCAACATTTTAAGCAAGATTAGTGTATTATTTTTGTTTTCTACAGTCTTAGAGTGTAAAAATAAAAGGAAAGGAGCACCATGCAAAAGCTTGGGCACCCCAAGAGATTTGAGCTCTCAGATAACACTTACTAAGGTTTCAGACCTTAATTACCTTGTTAGGGCTATGACTTGTTCACAGTCATCATTAGGAAAGGCCAAGTGATGCAAATTTCAAAGCTTTATAAATACCCTGACTCCTCAAACCTTGTCCCAACAATCAGCAGCCATGGGCTCCTCTAAGCAGCTGCCTAGCACTCTGAAAATTAAAATAAATGATGCCCACAAAGCAGGAAAAGGCTATAAGAAGATAGCAAAGCGTTTTCAGGTAGCCATTTCCTCAGTTCGTAATGTAATTAAGAAATGGCAGTTAACAGGAACGGTGGAGGTCTGGAAGACCAAGAAAATTTTCTGAGAGAACTGCTCGTAGGATTGTTAGAAAGGCAAATCAAAACCCCTGTTTGACTGCAAAAGACATTCAGGAAGGTTTAGCAGACTCTGGAGTGGTGGTGCACTGTTCTACTGTGCAGCGACACCTGTACAATATGACCTTCATGGAAGAGTCATCAGAAGAAAACCTTTGCTGTATCCTCACCACAAAATTCAGCATCAGAAGTTTGCAAAGGAACATCTAAACAAGCCTGATGCATTTTGGAAACAAGTCCTATGGACTGATGAAGTTAAAATAGAACCTTTTGGCCACAATGAGCAAAGGTATGTTTGGAGAAAAAGGGTGCAGAATTTCATGAAAAGAACACCTCTCCAACTGTTAAGTATGGGGGTGGATCGATCATGCTTTGGGCTTGTGTTGCAGCCAGTGGCATGGGGAACATTTCACTGGTAGAGGGAAGAATGAATTCAGTTAAATACCAGCAAATTCTGGAAGCAAACATCACACCATCTGTAAAAAAAAAAGCTGAAGATGAAAAGAGGATGGCTTCTACAACAGGATAATGATCCTAAACACACCTCAACATCCACAATGGACTACCTCAAGAGGGGCAAGCTGAAGGTTTTGTCATGACCCTCACAGTTCCCTGACCTAAACATCATCGAAAATCTGTGGATAGACTTCAAAAGAGCAGTGCATGCAAACAGCCCAAGAATCTCACAAAACTAAAACCCTTTTGCAAGGAAGAACCATAGAAGCATTGAACATTACAGCACAGAAACAGGCCTTTTGGCCCTTCTTGACTGTGCCGAACCATTTTTCTGCCTATTCCCACTGACCTGCACCTGAGCCATATCCCTCCAAACCCCTCTCATCCATATACCTGTCCAGGTTTTTCTTAAATGTCAGAAGTGAGCCCGCATTCACTGCTTCATCTGGCAGCTCATTCCACACTCCCACCACTCTCTGCATGAAGAAGCCCCCCCCCCCAATGTTCCCTTTAAACTTTTCCCCCTTCACCCATGACCTCTGGTTTTTTTCTCCCCTGGCCTCGGTGGAAGAAGCCTGCTTCCATTCACTCTTATCTATACCCCTCATTCTCCTACACTCTAGGGAATAAAGTCCTAACCTATTCAACCTTTCTCTGTAACTCAGTTTCTCAAGTCCCGGCAACATCCTTATAAACCTTCTCTGCACTGTTTCAATCTTATTTCTATCCTTCCTGTAATTAGGTAACCAAAACTGCACACAATACTCCAAATTCGGTCTCACCAATGTCTTATACAACCTCACCATTACATTCCAACTCTTATACTCAATACTTTGATTTATAAAGGCCAATGTACCAAAAGCTCTCTTTACAACCCTATCTACTTGTGACACCACTTTTAGGGAATTATGTATCTGTACTCCCAGATCCCTCTGTTCTACTGCACTCCTCAGTGTCCTACCATTTACCTTGTATGTTCTACCTTGGTTTGACCTTCCGAAGTGCAATACCTCACACTTGTCCGCATTAAGCTCCATCTGCCATTTTTGTGTCCATTCCTCCAACTGGTCCAAATCCCTCTGCAAACTTTGAAAACCTTCCTCACTGTCCACTACACCTCCAATCTTTGTATCATCAGCAAATTTACTGATCCAATTTGCCACATTATCATCCAGATCATTGATACAGATGACAAATAACAATGGAACCAGCACTGATCCCTGTGGCACACCATTAGTCACAGGCCTCCACGCAGAGTAGCAATCCTCCACTACCACTCTCTGGCTTCTTCCATTGAGCCAATGTCTAATCCAATTTACTACCTCTCCATGTATACCTAGCGACTGAATCTTCCTAACTAACCTCCCATGCGGGACCTTGTCAAAGGCCTTCCCGAAGTTCATGTATACAACATCCACTTTCGAGGTACCTTCCTCGAAAAACTCTAATAGATTAGTTAAACATGACCTACTACCCACAAAGCCATGCTGACTGTTTCTAATATGTCCCTGTCTATCCAAATACTTGTAGATCCTATCTCTTAGTATTCCTTCCAATAATTTACCTACTACCGATGTCAAACTTACTGGCCTATAATTTCCCGGCTTACTTTTTGAGCCTTTTTTAAACAACGGAACTGCATGAGCTATCCTCCAATCCTCTGGCACCTGACCCGTGGATATCGACATTTTAAATATTTCTGCCAGGGCCCCTGCAATTTTAACACTGGTCTCCCTCAAGGTCTGAGGGAATACCCTGTCAGGTCCTGGGGGTTTATCTACTCTGATTTTCCTCAAGACAGCAAGTACCTCCTCCTCTTTAATCTGTATGTTCCATGACCTCACTACTTGTTTGCCTTGTTTCCATAGACTCCATTCCAGTTTCCTTAGTAAATACAGATGCAAAAAACCCATTTAATATCTCACCCATTTAATATCTCTCCCATTTCTTTTGGTTCCATACATAGCCGGCCTTCAAGAGGACCAATCTTCAAGAGGACCAATTTTATCCCTTGCTATCCTTATGCTCTTAACATACCTGTAGAAGCTCTTAGAATTATCCTTCACCGTGACTGCCAAAGCAACCTCATGTCTTCTTTTAGCCCTCCTGATTTCTTTCTTAAGTATTTTATTACTCTTTTTATACTCCTCAAGCATCTTATTTCCTCCCTTTGCCTATACATGTTATACATCTCTCTTCTTCTTTAGCAGAGTTCCAATATCCCTTGAGAACCAAGGTTCCTTATTCTTATTCATTTTGCCTTTAACCCTGGCAGGAACATACAAACTCTGCACTCCCAAAATTTCTCCTTTGAAGGCCTCCCACTTACCAATCACATCCTTGCCAGAGAACAACCTGTCCCAATCTACACTTTTGAGATCCTTTCTCATTTCTTCAAATTTGGCCTTTTTCCAGTTTAGAACTTCAACCCGAGGACCAGATCTATCTTTATCCATGATCAAGTTGAAACTAATGGTGTTATGATCACTGGAACCGAAGTGTTCCCCTACACACACTTCCGTCACCTGCCCTAACTCATTTCCTAATAGGAGATCTAATATTACATCCTCCCTAGTTGGTACATCTATATATTGATTTAGAAAACTTTCCTGAACGCATTTCACAAACTCTAACCCATCTATACCTTTAACAGTATGGGAATACCAATCAATGTGTGGAAAATTAAAATCCCCTACAATCACAACTTTGTCTCCTGCAGTTGTCTGTTATCTCTCTGCAGATTTGCTCCTCCAATTCTCGCTGACTATTGGGTGGTCTATAATACAATCCTATTAATGTGGTCATACCTTTCCTGTTTCTCAGCTCCACCCATATGGCCTCAGTAGACAAGCCCTCTCATCTTTCCTGCTGAAGCACTGCTGTAATATTTTCCCTGACTAGCAAAGCCACCCCCCCCCTACCCTTCATCCCTCTGCCTCTATCACATCTGAAACATTGGAACCCTGGAACATTGAGCTGCCAGTCCTGCCCCTCCTGTAGCCAAGTTTCAGTAATGGCTATGATGTTATAATTCCACGTGTCAATCCAGGCCCTCAGCTCATCTGCCTTTCCCTCAATACTCCTTGCATTGAAATATACACACCACAGAAAATTGTTACCACCACACACAAACTTACTATTTATGACTTTGCATGAACTACTAACATAATTTATTTTTACCCCCCGTTCCACTATCTACTCTGGCACTCTAGTTCCCATCCCCCTGCAAATCTAGTTTAAATTCTCCCCAATAACACTAGCAAACCTCCCTGCAAGTATATTGGTCCCCTTGTAGTTCAGGTGTAACCCGTCTCTCTTGTACAGGTCCCATTTGCCCCAGAAGAGGTCCCAATGATCTAGAAATCTGAAATCCTTCCCCCTACACCAGTTTTTCAGCCACATGTTCATCTGCCAGAGCATCCTACTCTTACCCTCACTGGCATGTGGCACAGGCAGCAATCCGGAGATTACTACCCTCGAGGTCTTGTTTTTCAACTTCTTACCAAGCTCTCTGTACTCACTCTTCAGGACCTCCTGACTCTTTCTACCTATGCCATTGATACCGATGTGTACCACGACATCTGGCTGATCACCCTCCCACTTCAGAATGCTGTGCACGCGATCAGAGACATCCCTGACCCTGGCACCCAAGAGGCAACAAACCATCCGAGAGTCTCTGTCACGACCACAGAATCTCCTGCCTGTACCCCTGACTATGGAGTCCCCTATCACTACCGCTCTCCTCTTCTTCCTCCCTCCCTTCTGCACTGCAGAACCAGACTCTGCCGGAGATCCAGCTGCCGCAGCTTGTCCCAGGTAAGCGATCCCCTCCAACAGTATCCAAATCGGTATACCTGTTCTGGAGGGGAATGGCCACAGGAGAACCCTGCACTACCTGCCCTTTCCCCTTCTCTCACCTGACGGTAACCCAATTACCTGTGCCCTGTTTCTTAGGTGTAACTACCTCCCTGAAGCTACTATTTATAAACTGCTCATTCTCCCGAATGATCCGGAGGTCATCCAGCTCCTGCTCCAGTTCCCTAACGCAGTTTGTTAGGAGCTGCAGCTGGATGCACTTCTTGCAGGTATCGTTGTCAGGGACACCGGATGTCTCCCTGACTTCCCACATCCTGCAAGAGGAGCATTGCAACATCCTGCCTGGCGTATTCTCTAGTCTGAACAAAAAAAAAAGAAAAACAGAAACTTACCAGAACCTACCCTCGCTTCTGCCTGTTTCTCGCCGAAGCCTGACTGAGCCAAAGCCGTCCCACTCCGACTCAGTCCACTCCAATGATGGCCGCTACGACGATGGCCACTGTATATGGCGCTCTCCCTTTTAAACCTTGGCGTGCTACGTCACACACCTGCACAGAAGAGCCTCTTTTCCCCGATCAGCTAAAGACAAGAAAAACAACCTTCCCTCCGCGGTGCTTCAGTCTTTCACTCTCAGCCTCTTGCTTCTATTGAAAAAATGGAAAAATTGAAAGAATGGGCAAAAATCCCCCAAACAAGAATTGAAAGATTTTTAGCTGGCTACAGAAAGCTTTTACAATCTGTGATACTTGCCAAAGGGGATGTTACTAAATACTGACCATACAGAGTGCCCAAATTTTGCTTCAGGCCCTTTTCCTGTTTTGTTATTTTGAAACTGTAAAAGATGGGAATAAAAAAGTAATCTTGCTTAAAATATTAAAGAAATTTGTCATCTTTAACTTTATGCCTTTTGGAAATCAGGTCATCTTTTACTCGCTTAGCTATTCACAGTAACAGAAATTTTGACCAGGGTGCCCAAGCATTTGCATGCCACTGTATAGTGTACATACTTTATTAATAAATGTACTGTTATGTACCCCGTAACTGGGTGTCTTACCAGCAAAGATGGAAGTGTCCGTTGGAGTCTGGTGGTACTATTTTCAACAGTGTTTATTAGTAAAAATATACAAAACAATATCAATGCAAATATACAAATAATATACGTTAGAATACTAAACCTAAAAGTGTGGGTATAATAATAATCAATAATAAACAAACTCTATTATTGTCTAGGGGATAATGAATTGTCACATGGAAATATAAAGTTCAGTTCAGTTCATGCAGTCTGAGGTAGTTGTTGGTCGATGTGTTGTAATTGCTGTGGCCATTCAAGTATGACCCCTCCGTCCATTAGCTAGACCGTTCTTCTGTGGTGGACTCATCACCCAGGCAAGGGTGGACACACACACAAGCCCCCACCGGCCTCGCTATAAACACTGTGAGTTAAAATTTACCGATCCTTTGTTTGGTCTCTGATGCCCCACACTTTCTCGTGGGTGTCTGATGCTCACTAGTGTGTCTCCTGGTGTGTCTGAGGGGTGTCACCCCAGACCTCACTTTTATCCCCACTCACGGGGTCTCAAGTGTCAATCAGTTTTGAATGGCTGAGCTCATCAAACCAACCCACTCCAGCTGTCCACTGAGGAATTTCAATGAATAGAATAGTACCAAGTAAACAATCCTTCTCCAAAGGACAATAACAGTAATCAATGGCTCCTCTCCTCTCTTATCAGTAGCAGATGTTCCAACTTGTTTACCTCTTATCTGTGTCTCTCTCATTCTCTCTCATGAGCTGTTATCAGTAACAGCTGTCCTGGTATGTTTTCTTTTGTCTCTCTTACTCTCCTGTTAGCAGCATCGAAATAGTAATGGTTTGCAATTCTCCAAAAAGGGGGCGTGGGCAACTCTGCACCCTTCTGCCCATCAGAGGTGTTCATCCTTCATAACACCCCCATCCTTCCAGGAATTTTCACCAAAGGGGAAAAATTAACTAATACAGAGTCATACAGAATTACAGAATCTAACAAAATACAGAAGGTTTTTAACTACAGAGCAATACAGATATACATTCAACTTAGCATCTAGATAAGCAGTCAGTGATTACATTATCACTTCCTTTAATATGCTGTATCTTAATATCAAATTCTTGCAGCATCAGACTCCAACTTAATAACCTCCTATTTTTATTTTTCATGTTAGCCAGGAATACCAACGGGTTGTGATCTGTATAAACAATTAAGGGTCTTTGCGCTGAACAAATGTACACTTCAAAATGTTGTATTGCCAAAACAAGTGCCAACAATTCCTTTTCCACGGTAGAGTAATTCCTCTGGTGCACATTGAACTTCCGAGAGAAATACACTACCGGGTGTTCCACTCCATCCCCTGCTTTCTGCAATAGGACTGCCCCTGCAGCCTCATCACTTGCATCAGTCGCCAGGGAGAAGGGTTCTAACAAGTCAGGTGCCTTTAACACAGGGTGATGGCACAATATGGTTTTTAACATTTCAAAAGCATTCTGACAAGAATTGCTCCATTCAAATTTTTCCTCCTTCCATAGGAGTTTTGTAAGTGGGAGAGCAATATCCACAAAATTTTTACAGAATTTTCGATAGTATCCCACCATGCCCAAAAATCTTCAGTGTCCTTTTATTGGTGGGTACAGGAACCTCAGAAATAGCCTGTACTTTTGCTTGCACAGGAGCCAACTGCCCCTGTCCTACCACATACCCCAAGTACGTGATTGTGGCATGACCAAATTCACTCTTCGCAAGGTTCACTGTAAGTTGGGCTGCAGACATTCTTTTAAACAGGTTTTCTACAGCCTCAATGTGCTCCTCCCAGGTGTCACTCCAAACTACCACATCATCAATATAAGCCTTGGTGTTGGTTAACCCTTTTATCACTGTGTCAATCATCCTCTGGAATGTCCCTGGTGCATTTTCCATTCCGAACGGCAAGACATTGTACTCGTAAAACCCGGATGGGGTGACAAAGGCTGAAATTTCTCAAGCCCTGTCCGTTAAAGGAACGCACCAGTACCCCTTTAACAAGTCATTCTTAGTGATGTAACTCGCCTTCCCCATTTTATCAATGCAATCGTCCACCCTAGGGATAGGGTAAGCATCTGCCTGCGTGACTGCATTCACCTTTCTGTATTCGTACAAAATCTTATGGTACCGTCCGGTTTTGGTACGACCACGCAGGGAGAGGCCCACGCAGAAGAGGATTCGCGGATTATACCAGCAGCTAGCATATGCTCAATCTCTTTTTCCACTAGCTTGCTCTTTTCCAAATTCATCCGATAAGGGGATTGTTTAATAGGCTGGGTTGAGGTAACAATCACATCATGCTTTGTTCCTCTACACCTCTTTGGAACATCTAGACATAAATCTGTATGCCGTTTAATGAGTTGTATTAACTGCTCCCTCTGTTCAGGCTCTAAGTGATTGACTTTATCAGCAAGGTTTGCTAAAATAACAGAGTTCTCTAATCTGGTGGGTACTATACTTTTCAAACCGCTCTGGTTCCTCCTCAATACCCCTTTCTGCCTCATCAGTTTTTGTGATTGCACCGACCACCGCGGGGGTCGTTTCATGATAACCTTTCATCATGTTCACGTGAACCAACTGGTTCGGCTTTCGTCTATCAGGTGTTTCAATCACATAATTCAGTGAGTCTATTTTCTTAATCACTTTATACGGTCCTTGAAACCTTGCCTGTAGGGGGTTGGTAACTACAGGAAATAGGACCAAAACCTTATCGCCCACATGAAACTCTTGCTCTCTTGTTCGTTTGTCATACCATTGTTTCATTCTTGTCTGTGAGTCTTTAAGATTTTCTTTTGCCAAGGCGCATACCTTATGAAGTCTTTCCCGGAATTTTAAAACATAGTCAATCACACTGACTTGAACGTTCGGACTAGACCACTTCTCTTTAAGTAGGGTTAAAGGTCCTCTGGGCCTGTGACCAAAAACGAGCTCAAATGGACTGAACCCCAGAGATTCCTGAACTGTATCCCATACTGCAAATAACAGAAGTGGTAATGCATCATCCCAGTCTCGAACGTTTTCCTGACAATAAGTTTTAATCATGGTCTTTAGTGAAGCATGGAATCTTTCCAATGCTCCTTGGGATTCCGGATGGTATGCAGAAGCTAAAATTTGTTTAACACCCATCTGGGTCATCATTTGCTGAAATGCTTTGGATGTAAGTGTACTCCCCTGATCCGACTGTATTTCCTTAGGTAGCCCCACTGTGGTAAAGAATTTAATAAGTGCCTTCACCACTGCAGGGGTCCTAATATTCCCCAGAGGCACAGCCTCTGGAAATCGTGTAGTGGCACACATCATGGTCATGACGTACTGTCGCCCACTCACAGTTTTAGGTAAAGGACCCACAAAATCCACAATGACTCAGGAGAAAGGCTCCTCAAAAGCAGGTATTGGTCTGAGAGGTGCCTTAGGGATAACCTGGTTTGGCTTTCCTACCACCTGACATGTATGGCACCTTTTACAATATTCAGCAATATCTTTTCTCATGTTTGGCCAATAGAAATCCTTCATAACCCTATCCACTGTCTTCGCTACTCCCAAATGTCCACCTAAAGGTCCCTTATGAGCTAAGTTCAGAATTTCATCCCGATACACCTTTGGAACTACCACCTGATGTACCACCGCCTAATCCTCATCGACTGGCACCGTGGTGGGCCTCCACTTCCTCATCAACACTCCCTCCTTCAGGTAGTAACCCTCTGGCTCTTTCTCAATCTCTGTCTCAGAAAGAACTGACTCTCTCAATGCCACCAGTTCCTCGTCACGTCCCTGCTCTTTTATAAATTCTCTTTTTGCTTAAGGGTAGGTCTACCTCTTCTCTTTTACTCCTTTCCACCTCCCTATTCTCCGTTGCACCATCCCCTAACCCTTCTTGGTACAGGGTTGGTAAAAACGTCTCAGCAAAATCAACACTGGACTCATTTAAACTATCCTCTTTCTCAGCTGCCTTTCTCGACATGCTGCGAGTGATCGCGCATGCGGGATAGATCTTAGAATCCAGGGGCGGGTCCTCAGCACTCACAGGCTTGCTTGTCAGTTTCACTGCTGAACACACGTCACCACCTGCTAAATCATTACCAAGAAGGACGTCCACGCCGTCTCTCGGTAATTCTGACTGCACCCCTATTTCAACTGGTCCAGATACCAGGTCGCATTTTAAAATGATCCCATGTCTTCTGTCCCTTTTCCTATGCCTCTCAAAACTACCTCTCCAGTCTCAGGACCAAAATCTAGTACCTTACTTAGGATTAATGACTGATCAGCCCCAGTATCTCTCCAGATCCGCACTGGAACTGGGGTTTCTCCCTCTTTCACAGACACTGTCCCTTCTGAAATAAATTTCTCACGCCCCTCTCGTATTTTATCTACCTTGGCCTTTCTCGTCGATTTGCTGATCGACTCAATACACCCTGTAGGGACTGCTGTTTTCCCTTTTCCTGTCTCCTTCTTCGGAGCAAAGCACCTAGATGCAATATGACCAACCTTTCCACAATTATAACAGGTCAAGCCAGGAACCCTCCTGCCAGCCTGCTTGTCTTCCTCCTTACCTTTACCACTAGCTCCCAGCTTATTCTCTACCTTAGCCAGTGGGCCTTCTCTACCATCCCTACTGCCTTTCTGATAACTTTTATTTGAGGGAAAACCTTGTCTTGTGGGTTAGGGCATATTCATCTGCGAACCTGGCAAATTCCGATATAGACTTATTCGGCTTCTCGTTCAGATACATCCAGATATTATCCAAAACACAACCTTTAAATTCCTCAATCAGAATTAACTCTCTGAAACGATGGAAATCCTCCTCCACCCTTTCTGCCGCACACCAGCGATCCAAGAGCACACCCTTCTCATAGGCAAACTCTGCATACGTCTGATTCCACACTTTCTTTAAATCTCTGAACTTTTGTCTATAGGCCTCAGGTACCAACTCGTAGGCCCGAAGGATAGCCTGTTTTACTTCCTCATAATACTTAGACTCCTCCTCGGTCAATGCCGCATATGCCCGTTGAGCCTTCCCTTTTAATACACTTTGTAACAACGCCACCCACTGATCTCTGGGCCACTTCTGATTCACTGCCACCTTTTCAAAATGCAAGAAGTAACTGTCAACATCTGTCTCCTCGAATGGAGGTACTAACCTAAACTCCCTACTAACATTAAACTTCTCCTCTCGGTCTGCCCCTTGGACTCTTCCCTCTTGCTTTAACTTCTCCATGTCCAGCACATGCTGCCTCTGTTTCTCCTTTTCCCTTTCCTCCATCTCCCTTTCGGCTTTTTCCTTCTCCCATGCAGCTCTTTCCTTCTCCCTTTTCACTTCTAACTCCCTTAGCTGGAGCTCATACTCCCTTTTCTTCTGTTCTGCGTCCAACCTTAATTTTTCCAACTCTAACTGAACCACCCCAACAACTGGTTTCTTTTCCGGGAACAGATCCAATGCCCCAGCCGAAAATACATCCTTGTCCATATAATACTGAGCTATGGCCCTCTGTATCTCCCACTTTTTCATTGACGACTTCACCTCTGCGATATTTAATCGTTTCGCAATATTCACCAAGTCCGTCTTTTCGGCATCCTCTAGAGCCTTCAAAGTCGGATTTTCTAAAAATTTGTCTATTTCCATCTCTGCAGGTTTCCTGTCTGGTTACCCACGCAACCAGATCAAATAATGGACTTATAGCCTGATTCACTGGCCCCAAAATATGGTATCAAATCCCGGACGAGCCCCCAATTTGTTATGTACCCCGTAACTGGGTGTCTTACCAGCAAAGATGGAAGTGTCCGTTGGAGTCTGGTGGTACTATTTTCAACAGTGTTTATTAGTAAAAATATACAAAACAATATCAATGCAAATATACAAATAATATACGTTAGCAATACTAAACCTAAAAGTGTGGGTATAATAATAATCAATAATAAACAAACTCTATTATTGTCTAGGGGATAATGAATTGTCACATGGAAATATAAAGTTCAGTTCAGTTCATGCAGGCTGAGGTAGTTGTTGGTCGATGTGTTGTAATTGCTGTGGCCATTCAAGTATGACCCCTCCATCCGTTAGCTAGACCATTCTTCTGTGGTGGACTCGACACCCAGGCAAGGGTGGACACACACACAAGCCCCCACTGGCCTCGCTATAAACACTGTGAGTTAAAATTGACCGATCCTACATTCGGTCTCTGATGCCCCACACTTTCTCGTGGGTGTCTGATGCTCACTAGTGTGTCTCTTGGTGCGTCTGAGGGGTGTCACCCCAGACCTCACTTTTATCCCCACTCATGGGGTCTCAAGTGTCAATCAGTTTTGAATGGCTTAGCTCATCAAACCAACCCACTCCAGCTGTCCACTGAGGAATTTCAATGAATAGAATAGTACCAAGTAAACAATCCTTCTCCAAAGGACAATAACAGTAAATCAATGGCTCCTCTCCTCTCTTATCAGTAGAAGATGTTCCAACTTGTTTACCTCTTATCTGTGTCTCTCTCTCATTCTCTCTCATGAGCTGTTATCAGTAACAGCTGTCCTGGCATGTTTTCTTTTGTCTCTCTTACTCTCCTGTTAGCAGCATCGAAATAGTAACGGTTTGCAATTCTCCAAAAAGGGGGCGTGGGCAACTCTGCACCCTTCTGCCCATCAGAGTTGTTCATCCTTCGTAACAGTACGTTGAACTTTAAAAGCTAACACAGCTACACCAGGTAATTAGGAGAAATGGTATGTCCATATTCATTACAAAAGCAGATGAATAGAGGAGTAAAGGTGACCAACTACAACTCCACAGTATAGAACCTTGCTTGAGTATTTTCCTGGGTCCCTGGGATGATAGTTCGGTTGCATGAGTTAAAGGAGTGTACCTATATTCCCTAGAAAATGCTGGAAATACTCTACAAGTTAGACAGCTTCCTTGGAAAGAAAGTAGAAGAGTACAGTGCAGGAACAGGCCATTCAGCCCACAATGGTTGTGCCGAACCATCTAAAAAGCACATCAAAACACCCAAACACTAATCCCTCCTAACTGCACAATGTCCATATCCCTCCATCTTTGTTACATCCATGTACCTATCCAAACTGCTCCTAAAAGCCTCAACTATATTTGTCTCTACCATCACACCAGGCAGCACATTCCAGGTGCACACCACTTCCTGATTGAGAAACTTGCCCCTCACATCCCCTTTGAACTACCTCCTCTCACCTTCAACACATGCCCTCTGGTATTTCAACCCTGGGTAGCAGATACTCACTGTCTTACTCTATCTATGCCTCTCATAATCTTATAAACAGCGATTAGATCCCCCCTCAGCCTTTGGCGCTCCACAGAAAACATCCCAAATTTATCCAGCCTCTTACGGCAGCACGTGCCCTCTAAAGTAGCCAGCACCTTGGTAAACTTTTTCTGCACCCTCTCCAAAACCTCAACGTCCTTCTTATAGTGGGGTGACCAGAAATGTATGCAATACTCCAGATGTGGCCTAACCAGAGTTTTATGAAGTTGCAAGATAACCTCTTGGATATTGAACTCTATGTCTCAACTATTAGGAGGCATTCCATAAGCCTTCTAAACCACCTTATTGATGCATTTAGCCACTTTCAAGGAGCTAAGAACTTGGATCCCAAGATCTCTGTGCTCAGCAAAACTGTTCAGGACCTTGCTCTTAACAGTGTTCTGTCTCCTTGCATTTGCCTGCCAAGGTGCAACTCCTCACAAATATCTGGATTAAGCTTCATCTGCCATTTCTCTACCCATATCTGCAATTGATCTATATCGTACTGTATTCTTTGCTAGTTTGCTACATTAACCACAACTCAACCAATCTTGATACCATCTTCAAACCTGCTAACCCATGCATCTACATGATCAACCAGGCCATTTATATTTATTTCAAACTGTAGAGGTCCCAGCACAGATCCCTGTGGAGCATCACTAATTATTGAGCTCCAGCTCAAGAGAGTCCCTTCAACCATTATCCTCTGTCCTCAAGGAGCAAGCCAGTTCTGAATCTAAACAGCTAATTTGTAGTGGCCCAATGCATCTTAATCTTCTGGATTAGCCTCCCTTGAGGGACTTTGTCAGATGCGTTACTAAAATCCATGTAGACAACATCCACTGTCCTATCCTATTCAATCTCTCTCATCAACTTGTCAAAAAACTCAATTAAGTTGGTAAGACACAATCTGCCCTGCACAAAGTCATACTAGTTCTACCTAATTAGGCCATAAGTTTCCAAATGCTGATATGTCCTATCCCTAAGAATTTTCTCCAGTAATTTCCCTACTACCGAAGTGAGACTCGGTCTATAGTTCCCAGGATTTTCCCTTGTTCCCTTCTTAAATAGAGGTACAACATTAGCCAGTCCACTAGGACCTCGCCTGAGGCCAGAGTGGACATGAAGATGCTGGTCAAGGCCCCAGCAATCTCGTTCTTGCCTCCTTCAATAACCTGGGGTAAATCCCATCAGGTCCATGGGACTTATCAACCTTAATATTCATTAGGAGGTCAAACACTTCCTCCTCCTTGACCTCTTAAATGCCTTAATGTATTTATACAATCCGCACTGATCTCCTGGTCCTCCATAGCCTTTTCCTTAGTAAATAATAAAGCAAAGTACTCATTAAGTACCTCACTCACATTCTCTGCATCCAAGCTCACCCCCTTATCCATGAGTGGTTCCACCCTCGCCCTAGTTATCCTCTTGTTCTTGATGTATGGATAAAATGCCTTAGGATTCACCTTGATTCTACTTGCCAAGGACATTTCATGCCCCCCTGGCTTTCCTAATTCCCTCCTTTAGTTCTTTTCTGGCTTCTTTATTCTTGCGCTTCATTTGTTCCTGACTTCCGAAGCTTTACATTCTTTTCTCTTTCTTGACTAAATTCATCACCTCTCTGATCATCTGAGGTTCTCTTATATTTTCACCCCCCACCTTCTTTCTAACAGGAACGTACTTGTACACTGTGCCATTGATCTTGAAACATAATCTGATGTAGACTTACTAGAAAAAAAGGTGTTCCCAATTAACTCTTCATAGTTCCTGCTTAATGCCCTTATAATTTGCCCTACACCTATTTTTAAATCTTCTGCAAGGACCATACCTATCCTTATCTTTAGCTATTGTGGAAGTTAAGGAGTTGTGGTCACTGTTCCCCTAACTGCTCACCCACTGAAAGGTCAGTCACCTGGCCAGGCTCATTACCCAACACCAGATCCAGTACTGCTTCTCCTCTCGTTGGACCATCCACATATTGATTTAAGAAACCTTCCTGGATTCACGTAACAAATGCTGCCCCATCTTAAATCCCTTGTACTAAGGTCCCAGTTTATATTAAGGAAGTTGAAATCCCCCATGAGAACAACCCTATTATTTTTACACATTTTCTTAATCTGATTACATATCTGTTCCTCAATGCCCAGATGGCTATTAGGGGAGTCTGTAGTTCAATCTCATCCATGTGATTACACCCTTCCTATTCCTGAGTTCTACCCAAATGGACTTGGTGTCTGACCCCTCCATTATGTCTCCCCTGAGTGCAGCTGTGATATTGCCTCTCATTAGTAGTGCAACTCCCCCCCCCCCCAACACTTTTACCTCCTCCTTTATCTTTTCCAGAACCTGGTACATTAATCACCCGTTCCTGCCCCTCTACCAACCAAGTTTCAGTAATGGCCACGACATCATAGTTCCACATACTGATCCATGCTCTAAGTTCATTACCCTTACCCATAATACTCATAGAATTAAAATATGCACACTTCAAACGATCATACCTGTTATATCAATTTTGCCTTTCAATACTTACCCTGACACGTACCTTCCAGTCCACTCCTTCCCTTAATGGACTGGTGCTCCAGTTCACAGACTCCCTCAAAACTAGTTTAAACTCTCCCGAGTAGCATTAACAAACCTCCCAGCCAACATATTGATTACTCTCCGGTTCAAATGCAACCTGTCCCTCATGTACACGTTGCCTCACACCCAAAAAAGGTTCCAATGATCATAGAACTTGAAACCCTGTCTCCTGCACCATCTCCACAGCCACTCCGTGCTGTCACCCCATTCCTACCTGCACGAACCCTTCGCACCAAGAGTACTCTGGAGATTACTACCTTGGAGGTCCTTCTCTTCAGCCTTTTTTTATAACTCTATATACTCACTGCATAGGACCTATTTCCCTTTTCTGCCTATGTCATTGATGCCAGTGTATGTCCGTTCAACCTCCCCATTGAGAATATTCTGCAGCCTCTTCTGCACCCTAGCACCTGGGAGGCAACACACCATTCTGGTGTCTCTTTTGCAGTCACAGAATCTCCTTTCTGTCCCCCTGACTATTGAAGCCCCTATAACTACCGCACAGCCGGACTTACCGCTTCCCTGTTCAGCCTCAGAGCCAGCCACAGTGCCACTGGCCTGGCTGCTGCTGCCATGCCCTGATGGGTCATCCCCACCCCTCTCCCAGCAGTATCCAAAGAGGTATACTTGTGCCTGAGGAGAATGGCCACAGGGGACTTCCTAATCCCTTACCTCTCCTGGTGGTTACTCATCTACTGTCCAAAGCCTGTACTCTGAGTGTGACCACCTCTTCAAAAGACTCACCTATAATATCTTCAGCCTCCCAAATAGACAATAGGTGCAGAAGTAGACCATTTGGCCCTTCGAGCCTGCACCGCCATTCTGAAGATCATGGCTGATCATCTACTATCAATATTCGGTTCCTGCCTTGTCCCCATATCCCTTGATTCCCCTATCCATAAGATACCTATCTAGCTCCTTCTTGAAAGCATCCAGAGAATTGGCCTCCACTACCTTCCGAGGCAGTGCATTCCAGACCCCCACAACTCTCTGGGAGAAGAAGTTTTTCCTTAACTCTGTCCTAAATGACCTACCCCTTATTCTCAAACCATGCCCTCTGGTACTGGACTCTCCCAGCATCTGGAACATATTTCCTGCCTCTATCTTGTCCAATCCCTTAATAATCTTAAATGTTTCAATCAGATACCCTCTCAATCTCCTTAATTCCTGCGTGTACAAGCCCAGTCTCTCTAACCTCTCTGCGTAAGACAGTCCAGACATCCCAGGAATTAACCTCGTGAATCTACGCTGCACTTCCTCTACAGCCAGGATGTCCTTCCTTAACCCTGGAGACCAAAACTGTACTCAATACTCCAGGTGTGGTCTCACCAGGGCTCTGTACAAATGCAAGAGGATTTCCTTGCTCTTGTACTCAATTCCCTTTGTAATAAAGGCCAACATTCCATTAGCCTTCTTCACTGGCTGCTGCACTTGCTCATTCACCTTCAGTGACTGATGAACAAGGACTCCTAGATCTCTTTGTATTTCTCCCTTACCTAACTCTACACCGTTCAGATAATAATCTGCCTTCCTGTTCTTACTCCCAGAGTGGATAACCTCAGTATATCCAACTCCAGTTCCAATTCCTTGACCCAGTCAGTCAGGCACTGAGGTAGGGTGCACTTCCCACAGATATAGTCATCAGGGATACCATCAGGTATTCCGAGTTCCCACATCTGACAGGAGGAGCATTCCATCATGGCTACTGTGTACTTAAGAAAAAGGCTTATTTCTTCTTAACTGTGTCGAAGCCTGTTAAGTCAAAGTCAAAGCGACACTTTTCAGGTTCAGGACTCCTCACAAGAACTCGCCAGGGGACACAGCCTCAAGGTTTGGGGGAGTAGATTTAGGATGGAGCTGAGGAGGAATTACTTTTCCCAGAGAGCGGAGAATCTGTGGAATTCTCTGCCCAATGAAACAGTGGAGGCTACCTCAGTAAATGAATTTAAGTCAAGGATGGATAGGTTTTTGCGTAGTAGGGGAATTAATGGTTATGAGGAAAAGGCAGGTAGGTGGAGATGAGTCCATGGCCAGATCAGCCTTGATCTTGTTGAATGGCGGAGCAGGTTCGACAGGCCAGATGGCCGACTCCTGCTCCTATTTCTTAATGTTCTTATGACAAAGGGATTGAAAGAAGTATAATGCAAATGCTACAGTATATCTGTCACTTAATTTGTATTTCCATGATCGGCAGGTTGACTACTCGGACAGATTTTCCCTTATGAATGGGAAGAAACGCAGAAACAGAGAAATCCTACAGCACAATACAGGCCCTTCGGCCCACAAAGCTGTGCCCAACATGTCCTTACCTTAGAAATTACCTAGGGTTACCCATAGCCCCCTATTTTTCTAAGCTCCACGTATCTAACCAGGAGTCTCTTAAAAGACCCTATCATGGGCTGTCACTGGCAGCCCATTCCACACACTCACCACTCTGCGTTAAAAAAAAACTTACCCCTGACATCTCCTCTGTACCTATTTCCAAGCATCTTAAAACTGAGCCTTCTCATGCTAGCCATTTCAACCCTGGGAAAAAGCCCCTGACTATCCACATGATCAATGCCTCTCATCATCTTATATACCCCTATCAGTTCACCTCCGTCACTCCAAGGAGAAAAGGCTGAGTTCACTCAACCTGTTCTCATAAGATATGCTTCCCAATCCAGGCAACATCCTTGTAAATCTCCTTTGCACCCTTTCTATGGTTTCCGCATCTTTCCTTTAGTGAGGCAACCAGAATTGAGCATAGTACTCCAAGTGGGATCTGACCAGAGTCCTATACAGTTACAACATTATCTAAACTCAATCCCTTGATTAATGAAGGCCAATACACTGTATGCCTTCTTAACCACAGAGTCAACTTGCGCAACAGCTTTGAGTATCCTATGGACTCGGACCCCAAGATCCCTCTGATCCTCCACACTGCCAAGAGTCTTACCATTAATGCTATATTCTGCCACCATATTTGACCTACCAAAATGAACCATTTTACACTTACTTGGTTTGAACTCCATCTGCCACTTCTCAGCCCACTTTTGCATCCTATCAATGTCCTGCTGCAACCTCTGACAGCCCTCCACACTATCCACAACACCCCCAACTTTCGTGTCATCAGCAAATTTACTAACCCATCCCTCCATTTACTCATCCAGATCATTTATAAAAATCACAAAGAGTAGGGGTCCCAGAATAGATCCCTGAGGCACACCACTGGTCACCGACCTCCATACAGAATATGACCCATCTACAACCACACTTTGCCTTCTGTGGGCAAGCCAGTTCTGGATCTACAAAGCAAGGTCCCCTTGGATCCCATGCCTCCTTACTTTCTCAATAAGCCTTGCATAGGGAACCTTATCAAATCCCTTGCTGAAATCCATATACACTACATCTACTGCTCATCGATGTACTGCTGATCTACCTTCATCAATGTGCTTAGCCACATCCTCAAAAAATCCAGTCAGGAAGGTTCAAATCCTGGTCACATTCCTCAGAGATATAGGCAGTGAGGAAGAAGGTTAAGTGACAGCGTCTTGGGAAGCATGGCAGGGAGGATTGGTCATCTTTATACCCAAGTAACCTCAGCTCTCCAGTTAAGGCCTGCAATGTGTGACTAGTCTTCACCTTTCATAGCCGTCCATTGAATCTCCAAGGAGACTTCCCTTCTTCTGATTTGAAAGCACATGCTGTGTCCTCCTAATACAGATTATTATTGTCTTGCATCACTTCAAAATTGAAAATCCTTCCAAGCCATGTCTCAAAGGTATAAATAAGATCAATATGGAATCCAAATCACAGCTAGGCATTCAAAACTGAAAGAAAAATACAGTGAAGGCAATAGAAGGTGATATTAACTTCATTCAGTTTTGAGATTGTCCAGCCTGTGGGTTTTATTTGAATGTTTAAAGGGCAGTGTGGCAGATACAACTTGGCTTTCAGCCTGACTCACGAGGTACTAGCCTTGACCCAACACATAGGGCAAAACCATCTGGACAAAAGGATTAAGAGAAATGGTGAAGATTTTAAATAAGAACTGAAAATGTTGGAAACTCAGCACATTGAACAGCTCAGAAAAAGGTTCTTAGAGTTAATATTTCAGGTCAGTGCCCTTTGTCAGAACAGTTTCTGAAAAAATTTTTAACTTGAAAAATTCAGCCTATTAATGAAATAATTAATTCATTATTGAAGTTTCTCTTCCACACCATTTGAAAAGGAACAGCTAAAATATATTCCTTTATCTGTTATTCACAGCATATTACAAGCAAGCAAAGTATAACTCAGCACTGGATATCTGGGATTTAGATGTTTGGGGGAGGGGGGGAGGCTAAGACTGTGTTCCAGTCCAGTGAGAAAAAAAGGAAGCTGCATTATGACAACTAAATGATCAAGTTTTATGTGAAGAAACAGAATACTTGTGGTCTTGGAATCCAGTTAAAGGTGAGGCTTATTGTTCCTTGCTTTAACCTTTGAACCTTTCTCAGTTTTGTTGGTTTCTTTTTTGTCCAAGGATCAGTGTTTACATTAGGACACATTCACCAGTAATAAAGTTGGGTTTACAATGGATTCCTTGCGTTTAATCCTTTTTCAGTGGAAACCAGGTTCGCCTTGATCATTACGGGGGTTGGGGGGGGTGATTGATAAGTCTGTGGCCTACATTAGAAGGACTCAATTTTAGAAAACCCAGCATATTTATTTTTCAAAATAGTCCCCTCCTACATTCACACACTTAGTCCAGCGGCCGTGGAGCATACGAATCCCTTCTTTGTAGAAGTTGGCATCTTGGACCTCCAGAAAGTGGTCCACAGCAGGAGTGATTGAAAAGTTTGTGGCCTAAGGTAGAAGGAGATGAGTTATACAGCACTCATTACATGCATATGCAGTTCAACTCTGAGTGATTATGCAAAAAGTTTGAAGTTAATAACTTTTGTGGTATTTCTGTTTCAGATAATTGAAAATTGCAAGTATGCACCTTCTGACAAAATGGACAACATTGGCCTTCGTGCAGTCATTCACTACCTCCGTCCCAAGGGCTGATCACCCAAGGAGGACCACGAGGACATGGTGGCAACACTAGGGGAGGGTGAAAAATAAATATGCTAGGTTTTCTAAAATTGACTCCTTCTACCTTAGGCCACAAACTTATCAATCACCCCTTGTACGTTGCAAAGAAAACTCTACATTTGAGAAAGCATATCCTTTGTTCACCACATCCTGTTTTTAACTGCAAATACAGACCACGTCCTAATTTAAATGTAAAAAATTGGTGTGAAGGTTGTACCTTCAAAAATTACCTCGTTACATAAAGGCAAAAATGCTAGAAATCTCCTGAAAACAGAAAATAGTGAAAATGCTTAATAAGTCAGGGTTCATGCTTCAGGTTAATAATCTTTAAGCAAATGTTTATCAGCATTAAACATTTTCTTTCTTACTGAATTGATTTACTATATTGTCCCCTCAGCATGAACTCTGAAATACCTCATGACCACAGAATTCTTATTTTTGCCAAACCCTCTTGGCTAAATTTTCTGTCTGAAATAACTTTTCAAGTTGTTATACTTTTTATTGATAGATTGGCATGAGAGCATTTCTGAATGAAGCATACACTAGATTGGTAGATTATGTAATGATCTTATCTTCCAGGCTGGTTTAATGGTGGTTTAAGTTATGCTTACGGGCATTTTGCTCATGTACTGTCTATGATATCAACATTTCACGCTATATGAGCCCAACTCAACTTGCTTCAAGCAACAAGAAGCAGCAGCTATGATAAATGAAAAATCCTTTGCTTAAGTGCAAACTAAAATAGTAGTGATGAACAGGAATGGACTTTGTGTACAGAACATTCTTTTATAATTTGCTTCTTTCTTCTGATTGTGTTGATAAAGAAACGAGCAGGTATACTTTCTGTCTCAGACACCATAAAAACACATCCTGATATCACAGAAGCTAATTACAAAGAAGGTCTTTAACTTCAAATCTTATAGTATATATTTTTTTCTCTTTCCACCGATACTACCTTGTTTATCATATATTTCCAGCTTATCATATATGTCCATAACTTATCTACTTATTCAAAGTGCTAAAAATATATAATAAGTGGACAATATAGTAAAAGGTGCAGCTATAGGATTGCTTTGAGTTCAAGGACTCACCTGTGGATCTGAATGAATACATCATGAAGCCCTGGATGAACCATGAGATCTGCATTCTGTTGGGGGCCAAATCAGAGGCATTCAAGTCTGGTTACCAAGAAAATTACAAGAGGTCCAGGTATGACCTCTGGAAAGACAACTCACGGTCACAATGGAAATTCTGGACTAAACTTGAATCAATGAAGGTTGCTCGACAGTCGTGGCAGGGCTTGAATACTATTACCTTTTATAAAGTTAAATCAAGTGACATTGGTGAAAAGAAGGCTTCACTTCCAGATGACCTCAATGCCTTCAATGCTCACTTTGATTGGCAAAATAAGTGGAGGAGCTATCACTAATTCCCACAGCTCCCAATAATCCTAGAATTTCAGAGGCCGACATGCTAGCATTCTTCAGGAAGGCAAACCCACAAAAGACATCTGGCTGGGGTACATGGTCAAGTACTAAACACCTGTTCTGATCAACTGACTTGAGTGTTTACTGAGATCTTTAACCTCATGCTTTGGCAGTCTGAGGTAACTTGAAACATGCTTGAAACGTGCTTCAAGCAGGTTTCACTTATACTGGTGCTTAAGAAGAATGTGGTAACTTACCTTAATGACTATCATCCAGTAACACTAACATCCACTGTGATGAAGTGTTTGGAGAGGTTGGATATGAAAATATAAACTCCTGCTTGAGAAGTGACTTGGATTGCACAAATTTGCCTACTGGAGCAATAGGCCCACTGCTGATGCCACCTCATTGGCTCTTCACTCAATCCTGAAATATCTAAACAGCAAAGATACATACATCAGGGTGCTCTTTCTCAACTACAGTTCAACATTCAATACTGTCATCTGCTCAAAACTAATCTATAAGCTTCAAGATTTTGGCCTCAATACCTCCTTGTGCAATTAGATCCTGATTTTCTGACTTGTAGACCCCAGTCAGTTTGGATTGTCAACACCTCCTTCACAATCTTCATTAGCACAGACGCACATCAAGGCTGTGTGCTTAGCCCCATGGTCTACTCGCTCTATACTTACAATTGTGTGGCTGCGCACAGCTTCAATGCCGTTTTCAAGTCTGATGATGACACCACTGTCATAGGCCAAATCAAAGGTGGTGACAAATCAGCATTTAGGAAGGAGATTGAATAGCTGGCTGTGTTGTGTTGCCACAGCCTCTTACTCAATGTCAGCAAGACCAAGGAGCTGGCTGCATCACAGTCTAGTGTGGAAACATCAATGCCCTTGTGTGGAAAATCCTACAAAAAATTGTGAATACAACCCAGTCCACCATGACTAAAGACCCCCCCCCCCCCCATTGAGCGCATCTACAGGAAGCGTTATAGCAGGAAAACAGCATCCATCATCAGGGACCCCCCCCCCCCCACCCCCAGCATTCAGGTCATGTCAAGAAGGTACAGGAGCCTCAGGACTCACACCACCAGGTTCAGGAATGGTTATTACCCCTCAACCATCAGGCTCTTCAACCAAAGGAGATAACTTCACTCAGCTTCCCTTGCCCTATGACTGAAATATTTCCACAACCTATGGACTCACTTTCAAGGACTCGTCATTTTATGTTCTCGATATTTATTGCTTATTTATCTACTTACTTACTTTTTGTATTCACACTGTCTGTTGTCTTCTGCACTCCAGTTGAACACCCTAGCTGGGTGCTCTTTCATTGATTCTGTTATGATTAATATTCTATAGATTTATTGAGTATGCCTACCAGAAAGTGGATTTCAGGGTTTTACATCGTGACCTATATGTATTTTGATAATAAATTTACATTGAACTTTAACTATGTCCTAGTTCACGAAGCATCTTATAGATGCTACATGAGCAAAAAGGTGGATTCAAAATCTGGCGCAAGTTATTCAGACTTCTGCTGTCAGCATTTTAAGTGATGGTCACTAACTGAGTTGGTACATTTCTCAGACAAGAAAATAGGAGCTAAGAGGCAGAGTATCAACTTAATATGCCATTGACTTTATCAAGCTGGCAGGAGGCAGAGAGTGGGAATAAAAGGGGCCTTTTCCGGTTGGCTGCCTGACACTAGTGGGGTGTTGTAGAAGTCAGTGTTGGAACGATACATAGATAGATGAAGGAACAGGTAGGACTAATGGGATGGTGTTCAAACCGCTTCTTTTCATATTATATATCTATGACTTTGTTGAAGGAAATGATGGCTCGTGTCCATGTTTGTGGATGATACAAAGAAAGGGCTGGAAGGACGTACAGATTAGGGGAATGAGCAAAGAAGTGGCAAATGGAATATTGTGTAGGTAAGTGCATGGTCATGCACTTTAGCAGAAGAAATAAAGGTATGGACTACTTTCTAAATGGGGAGAAAATTCAAAAATCGTAAGTGCAAAGAGAGCTGTGAGTCCTTATGTAGGATTCCCTAAAGGATAACTTGCCGGTTGAGTCGTTAGTAAGGAAGGCAAATACAATGTTAGCATTCATTTTGAGAGAACTAGAATACAAAAGCAAGGATGTAATGCTGAGGTTTAATAAGGCATTGGTCAGACCCCATTTGGAGTATTTAGAGCAATTTTTGGTCCCTTATCTAAAAAGAAATGTGTTGGCATTGGAGAGGGTTCAGCGGGGGTTCATGAGAATGATCCCAGGAATGAACGAGTTAACATATGAGGAGCGTTTGATGGCTCTGGGCCTGTACACACTGAAGCTTAGAAGAATGAGAGGGGGAATCTCATTGAAACCTGTCGAATGTTGAAAGGCCCAAATAGAGTGGGGGAGTCTAGGACCATCAAGCTTCAGAATTAAGGGATGTCCATTTAGAAGAGAGATGAGGAAAAATTCTTTACCAGAGGATGGTGAATCTGTGGAACTCATTGCCACAGACAGCTGTGCAGGCCACTTCATTGGGTATATTTAAGGCAGAGGTTGATAGGCTCATGATTAATCAGAGTGTCAAAGGTTGCAGGAAGTCAGGAGAATGGGGTTGAGTGATATTAAATCAGCCATATTGGACTTGCAGAGTAGACTCAATGGGCTGAATGGCTTAATTCTGCTCCTGTGTCTCAAGCTCTTATGGCAAAGATTCAGCTGCATAGCTGTCTTTATAGGAATTATGATGCAAAAATCAAAACATGGCATTTTCAGATACAGAAATAAGTTGTTGCCTTTCAAACCTGATCCAGGTTACAGCATGTGTATTGGAATATTTTCACTCTATAAGGATTAAATGTTACAACAGTACTATTGTTCTGTGCTGAATGTTTTGTCAGCACATATCTTATGGACTACATGGCACACTAATTCTTCACATACAATGTGACTATTTTGATCTTGTATTTCCCAAATCTAGGAATACCTCATTTTAATCAATGGGGGCTTAAAGGAGACTAAGTTTCCTAAAGTTAGTCTCTTATTTGAATAAAGTTACTTCTTATTTGGATAAATGCTAAATTAGAACAATAGGGGAGTTAGGGGTTAAGGGGAAAAGGCAGGTAGTTGGAGGTGAATCCATGCCCAGATCAGCCATGATCTTATTGAATGGCGGAGCAGGCTCGATGGGCCAGATAGCCTGCTCCTGCTCCTATTTCTTATACTCTTATGTTAATAAGATCTCTTACCTTAATTTTCAGCTGATGTAACTTAGTGCCTAGAACTTGGATATGAAGCAGTGCTTTACTAGTGTTATGTGCAGCAAAATCAAGTTCCCACAATCCAACCCAACTATCTAGATTAAATCAAGCCATTCCAAAAATTCGGGAGGTCATACTGAGGCAAAATGCACTTGTAGAGTTAGCACATCAAGGGGAAGCTTTTGGAATAGATCCCACACAGGCACTAGGAATCCAGCTGAAGCAGGCTCCTTCAATTGCCAGTTCTCCACCAGGCCAATCATACCTTTCATCTACCAACCTCAACTTACTGACTCCCCCCATCTTGTACCAATTACCTAATTTCTGCAACCACTGATTGCCAAAGTGTGGGTCCCTAGTCTGTGGTGTAGGAATATGTAGATTAACATACGGGAAACACAGAGCTGTAGACAATGTGGCGGCTTGGAGTCTTTTCACCAATGTTCACATGTGCACAATGATACCCACGTGATCTCAGAGTCATATGTACAGCAATAGAAACCTGTACCAACCAGTGTGCACATATTTACACCAATGTGTCACTGATCTCATTTCACTTTTTTTCATTTTCTGATCAACTCCTCCCATATTCTGCACTCAACAATGATGTGGCCAGTTATCCTTTGGGATGTGGGAGCAAACCAGTTCATTTGAGAGAAATACGCACAACCACAGGGAGAACACAGTCTCTACACAAACAGTATCAAAGGTCTGGACTGAATCAAATTGATTAAAATTGGTTCTATCAAGCAGTGATTGGGTGTCTAGACTCCAGACAGCTTATCTCAATCTGTTTCGACTCGCTATTCACCAATAACAGGAAATTGGTCATAGCTTCCTTGCCCGAATTGCCAAGGGGCCACTTGCACATTTGGAGTGATGCTGTTGGTGGCTCAATGGAGAGAAAATTCATAAATCTGAGGTGCAAAGGGATTTGGGATTCCTCATTTCCTGAAGGTTAATTTGTAGGTTCTGTTGGTGGTGAGGAAGGGAAATGCAATGTTAGCATTCATTTCATGAAAACTAGAATATAAACCTTTTTTATGCCATGGACCAATACCATTAAGCAAGGAGTCCATGGACCCCAGGCTGAGAATCCCTGCTTTAAACTGATGTGATGTTACATTGAGTATTCTACAGCAGTTCCAGTTGCATTATCTTTCTAAGAGGATCTAAAATAACCTGAGAATATTTTGGCAGTGATGATGCTTCAGCAGGAGTCTGTTTCATTGCTGAATGTATTGACCCCTTTTACAAAAATGTTTCCTAATTGGTAGTAGCTGATGCACCATCAATAACTCTCTGAGACGTGAGGCGAGATATAGGCTTTTATTGACTGGAAGAAAGAACAAGCAGCAATTGACCACCATACTACATCCTGGAGACTGAGGCCAGGGCTCAGGCTCCAATCGCCTTTATACAGGGGTCTGTGGGAGGAGCCACAGGAGCAGTCAGCGGGGGGGGGGGGGGCATGTCCAGACAGGTATATGTAGCTCACCACAGTAGCTAACAAAGCTCAGGAGTTGCTCACAGCAACAGGCAACATCTGTTGAGGGAAACAGGTATGCAATGTAGCACATCCAATTGAGATGAGGACATGCACTCTTTTCATTGCTACCATCAGGGAGGAGGTACAGGAGCCTGAAGACGCACACTGAGTGTTTCAGGATCAGCTTCCTTCCCTCTGCCATCCAATTTCTGGATGGATAGTGAGCACATGAACACTACCTCACTACTTTTTTGAAATTTTGAATTTTGAATTACTTATTTAATCTATTTGATATATATCACTCCAGATTTCAGTGACACATCTCTTGTGTCTCCTAAATGATAGTGTTAGCCCCAACTCCTGGAAAGCCATTTCCTATGCATTTAAAAGGATATAACAACATTCGGGCTTTATAAGGCATTGGAGTATTGCGAGCAGTTTTGGGCCCTCTATCTAAGGACGTGTTGACATTGGAGAGGGTTCAGAGGAGTCTCATGAAAATGATTCAAGGTTTGAAAAGTTTGAGAAGTGTTTGATGGCTCTGGGCCTGTACTCACTGGAATTCAGAACAATGTAGGGGGAGCTCATTGAAACTTATCAAATGTTGAAAGGCATCAATAGACCAAATGTGGAGAGGATGTTTTCTATGGTGAAAAGTCTAAGACCAGAGGACACAGACTCAAATAGAGAGACGTCTGTTTAGAATGGAGATGACGAGGAATTCCTTTAGCCAGGGGGTGGTGAATCTGAGGAATTTGTTGCCACAGGCAGCTGTGGAGGCCAAGTCATTGAGTATATTTAAGGTAGAGGTTGATAGAATCTTGATTAGTCAGGGCATGAAAGGATACTGGGAAAAAGCAGGAGATTGGGGCTGAGATGGAAATGGATCAGCCATGATGAAATGGCAGAGCAGACTCGACAGGCCAAGTGACCTAGTTCTATTCCTATATCTTATGAACTGGACATGATGGATCACAGTACGAGAAGGTATTTCCCATCACTAGACTGTACAAGGTCAACAGGTTAAGCTACAAGCTACTATTTTCAGTAGCAATTCCCAAATGTTATGAATGGATCTCTTCATAGTCCTTTTGGTTCAAACATTCTGTGACCACACTCACAACGTGGCCAGATTTTTATTCTCACTCTTATTCAAATGTTTACCTAAATCTTTCCTGCTACTCAAAATATACTTACTTGCATGCTGTAGTACTGATCATCTGCATCACTCTCGTTTAATCTGTTTCTGCCACAGGAAAGCCATTCTGTTTCTGTAAGACGTACATCACATTTTCTATATTTGAATCAGAGCTTTCGTGAGGCAATTCTTGTAGTTCACCCATTGGGCCACCGTTTGGATGTTTGATATTCAAAGTCATGATCAGATAAGAATGGAGAAAGTAATATGGCATATTCTGCCTGGGGGCAGCTGGCTCTCATAACACCCATGACGATACTTGCCACCCTTTGCACTGGGTGACTTTGTTTAATGTGTGGAGGCTGGTGCGTGTGCGGTCACCACACATTCCTTGCCAGATCAGGGACAGGGTCAGGGTCCAGTGGTATGGAATGTAAGACAACTGGGGACCTTTCAGTGCTGCAGCCTTCCTCCGCCTTCACTGCCATTGTTACGTGTCATCATCATCCACCAGCCCCACCACTGATGTCTTGGTTGGATTATTCTTCGTCCGGAATCTCCCCTTGACGTTCACGCCATTGCCGATCCTACCAGCAGTAAAGTGTCTGATGTCGAAGCTCCAAACAGCATTGCTCTTGGGATCTCAAGAAATCACAAGCCTTCCACGACGATCATTGGAAAAGGATGATGACAACATCGTTTAACCCTCAGTATTGTTATATGCTAGGATCACAGCAAAAACAATTTCTATATCTTGAACTCACAGATATATTCACTGTATTCACACCCAGTCGTCATCACTGCCCTACCCAGAAAAAAAATTCTCTTGTAACCTTGCACTCAATCTATATCCTCTTCCTCCAGCAAGCAGCAACACCTCATATTGAAACCAAATAGATGCCTTTGGACCGATATAGTATTTCTACTTATTAATGCAAAAGGAAGTTTACAAATATCAATAAAACGTCCTTTATTGAAGGCAATAAACTTGTAATCAATGGCAAAATATTGTACAACAATGTATCAAATGTTAGACCAAACAATATACTCAAGTTCCTAAATGCACACCAGTAGAAATAAAATGTGGGAGGATGAAACTTAGAAGCTGGGGTTAAACGGTGTCCATCTATATGTGAAGGTGCTCCACCGCACCCTCCCCCCCCCCATTCCACCAAGCTCAAGGACATCCTAACCAGGCCCTATGTGCTGGGGCCACTGCCACATTGATCAGTAAGGTCACAGGTAGCAGCATCTTGCATTGAAGTGCGCAGGTGCAATGACATTTGTCAGTAATGCTGCCCAATTGCAGGCAAAGATGCAATCAATTGAGGGCTCAATGCTAAAACAGTGTCTCAGTCGGAAGTTTTTTTAAATTGTACTTGATCCCATTTTGCTGCGTACTTTGCTCTGCTTCACCTTGAGTGATAATCTAAGCACGCAAATGACATTATCTTCAGCACAAAATACTAATGAGAAATTATACTAGTGCTAGGGTGAATTGCAATAGTAAGTACTCAACTCAATATTGCGGTGGTCAGGATTTCCGCTTAAAACAGACACAGAAACTTTGAGAAATGCAGCATGCTTTTTTTTGTGAAAGTATTATGCATGCACATCAGTCCCGTGGTTTGTTTTTCAATGAGTACAGTTTCTTGGCTACAAAGTTCTGTATGGATGTTGCAGATAGCCAATAATGCATGCATCTAGAATGGTTCAGGCACTTAATGTCCCTAAGCAAACTCTAATCATCTCCCAAAGCCTCTGGAAACTTCTGTGAAGCTATTGCTCTATAAGAGCAGTGATTATACAAATTGCAATTGATAGATTGTCAGTATTGTTCTTACAGCATCAAGTGAGAATTAAGACGTTCACTCCTGTATTAAATGAATGTTTGCTATCTTTGTAAACTATTCAATTCACCCAGACCTATCTGGATCAATCTTTCATGCCGGAAACTCAGGCATATTGATATACACAGCTTAGCTGTGTCACTTAGCTGACTATTCATTCTGATTTTCTAAGGGTAGTTATTCAATTGCCAAGAACAATCCTGATCATGGAAAGACCATGATCGTCCACGTCATATGACATGGCAGATAACGAACAAGTGAGTTATTCGAGAGATCCCTGGAGAAGAGTTTTATGGTGGTTCTGAAATTAATTGTTATTTAAGGAGGATTATTTGCAAAGTACCCCTATTTATCGTGCTTTCTCCTGTGTACTTTGGACAATGAGACAAAACTGTTAAAGAGAATAAGATGTAAACAGGGCACTGTATATTTCAAGGATAACTTCTTCTAAAGTCACAACCTTAAAGAAGCACCTCTCTGTGTAAAATGTGAAATTACTGCTTACAAAACCTTCCAAACATTTTGTCTCAAGAGGATTTGTTGAACTTCCATAAAAGCCATAAATGTCGTCTGCAACGGAGATACTTTGATCATTTAATGCCACAGATTCCTATTACTCCTTAATGCTATCTTGAAACTAACAGGACCAGTATTGCATTATTGATATGCAAATCTAAAAGTGGCTCTCATCTTCCTCCACCGCCCTATTTAAACCTGGAATGAACTTCATGAGGCGCTTCCTGACACTTGGTCTCTTGCCTTTTCGAGGCATTGTCCCGCAGCTTCTGTGGAAGTCCCATGATGGAGACATTTGACCACTCCCATTGCTGGTCATACTGATGCTCCTACTCCTGCTCAACTGGCTTTTGGGCGTAAGTATTTCTGTATCTCTGTGGAAGACACAATCTTCGTCCATGCTGCTTCGCCTATAGTGGCTCCCAATGATCAAGTCATTAGACAACCCAGGCTGGAAGACTCCGTCCTCGCTGTCATCAGTCATTAGGCTAAGCTGGCTCCGGCAGCTACTGTCACTAGAAAACCTTTCCTTCTTTCGTACGGTTGACCCAAATAATGCCGTATCACCATACAGAAAAGACTCAGAAGATTCTGTTGACTCATTGTTCCTCAAGAATCCTAAAAATTGAAACAATGGAAATATCATTAAAAACTGTGTTGTCTGAATAATCCCAATTTAAAGTTCCATGTACTATCAAAATGTGAATCTTTGCTCTGCAAAAATACCTACACCACCAGCCATCCCACTGATTAGCTAAAGCTGCAGAAATTTGCAAGCTGTTAAACTGTTCCTTTGTATCACACGTAGAAAATGTAAAAACACAAGAGATTCTGCAGATGCATGCACAAGATGCCAGAGGAACTCAGCAAGTCTGGTGGCATCTATGGTGAGGAATAAACAGTCAACAGTTTGGGCTGGGACATTTTACCAGCACTAAAACTGTCTACTCCAATGGCAAATCCATCTCTGCCACAGTATTAAAGCATTTAATTAGATTTGAATGCCTGTATAAATACTTTGTAGTAATTTTGCCCAGGCAAAAGCAAAATAAGAAATAAAACACTTGAAAACAAAACTTCATGTTCTACAAAAATGAAAAAGTCAAGACTGTAATCTTTTTTCCTTGGCAACAAAATACTCAATGGAAAACAGTCAAGGAAAATTATTATGTAATACTAACACAAATTTAGGGCATAAAATGGGCAAGGGGTTGTTCTTTTACTTGCAAAGCCTCAGATTTGATCTTATGCAAGTGACTGAACTAACTGCAACTCAATAGTTGAGTGCAAGAAGCTTGGGCAGACTTGCAGTTCCTATAGATACAGACAGGTTTTACGTGTTGGCAGCAGCTGAGCAAATAAAATCAACTGTTTTTTTTTAAATCAAAAAATAGTATTGGATCAATAGTAGTATTTTCTAAATACTGAAGACCAGGCATATTGTAATGCAGCATGATGGAGCTTTGCTCCAGGTAATTCGAAGTTGTAAACAATGTTGGATTTTGTGATGCAGACTATTGCACACTTAACACATCAGGCTTATTCATAACGGTTGAGGTCCCTTATCTTGAACACAATTTTACCAGAAATAGTACCTCAATGAGTTTTGACCCACGCTATTCGAATCTTTTGTTTCAATTATAGAGTCAAAGGACACAACAGCACAAAAACAGAACCTTTGGTCCATCTAGTTCACGCCTAGTCACACTGATCTGCGTCCGGACCACAGCCCGCCATACCCCTCCCATCCATGTACCTATCCAAATTTTCCTAATGTTGAAATTGACCCTGCATCCAACACTTGCACTGCCAGCTTGTTCCACAATCCCAACACCCTGAGTGAAGAAGTTTGTGCTCACGTTCCCCTTAAATATTTCACCTTTCACCCTTAACCCTTAGTATCTAGTTCGAGTCTCCCCCAACCACAATGGAAAAAGCCTGCTTGCATTTACCCTACCAATACTCTCATAATTTTGTATATTCTATCAAACCTCCCCTCAATTTTCTATATCCTAGGGAGTAAAGCCCTGACCTATTCAACCTTTCCCAAAAACTCAGGTCCTCAAGTCCTGGCAACAACCTTGTAAATTTTCCCTGTACTCTTTCAATTTTATTTTCAGCCTTCCTGTAGGCCCACTTTTACTTGCAAAGCCTCAGATTTGATCTTATGCAAGTGACTGAACTAACTGCAACTCAATAGTTTGAGGGCAAGAAGCTTTTGGGCAGACTCTTGCAGTTCCTGCGGATACAGACAGGTTTTACGTGTTGGCAGCAGCTGAGCAAATACTGGACACCAAACTCCAAATTAGACCTCACCAACATCTTATACGATTCAAAGTTGAAAGTTCAAAGTAACTTTATTATCAAAGTACATATATGTCACCATTTACAACCCTGAGATTAATTTTCTTGCAGGCATACTCAATAAATGCATAATAGAACAATAACCATAGTAGAATGAAGTCGGTATAGTCTTCAATTGAGTGTTCAACCAGTGTGCAAAAGATAGCTGACTGTTCAAATACAAAAAGAACAATTTGTCTTTGGTTTGCTAGTTGAACACCCAAGTTGGTGTGGTCTTTCAGTAATTCTACTATGGTTATTTTTCTATCATGGATTTATTGAGTATGCCAACAAGAAAATAAATCTCAGGTTGTGACATATACATACACACTTTGAGAATAAATCTACCTTGAACTTTGAACTAAGTAAGATATTGTCGATGCCAATTTCAACATAACATCAACATGCTGTACTCAGTACATTGATTCATGAAGGCCAACGTGCCTAAAGCTTTCTTTACAAGTCTATCTACCTGTTGCGTTACTTTCAAGGAATTATGGAGCTGTATTCTAGCTGCCTCTTTCTACCACACTCCTTAGGAGGTTTACAAGGATGATTCCGGGAATGAAGGGGTTAACATGTGAGGAATGTTCCGCAGCTTTGGGCTTTAGAAGAATGCGGGGGGGGGGGGGGGGGGATCTCATTGAAACCTACCAAATGTTGAAAGGACTAGACAGGTTGGATGCAGACAGGATGTTTCCTATGTTGGGAGTATCCAGTACTAGAGGGCACAGCCTCAAAATTGAGGGGCGACCCTTTACAGCAAAGGGGAGGAGAAATTTTTGTTTAGCCAGCGAGTAGTTGGAATGCTCTGCCACAGACTGTGATGGAGGACAAGTCCATACGTTTCTTTAAGGCGGAAGTTGATTGTTTCCTGATCGGTCAGGGCATCAAAGGATATGGCGAGAAGGTAGGTGTATGGAGTTGCGTGGGATCTGGGATCAATCATGATGGAGCAGACTCAATAGACTGAATGACCTAATTCTGCTCCTATATCTTATGGCTAAGAATGTTTAGAATATCTCTGCTGGGGCCCCTGCACGGGATCCAAGGGTCCACTGTAAGGCCCTGGAGATTTATCTACCCTAGTTTGCCTCAAGAGAGCAAATACCTCCTCCTCTGTAATCTGCATAGTGTCCATGACTTCACTGCTGCTTTGCCTTACATCCATAGACACCATGTCTATCTTCTGAGCAAAAACAGACACAAAAAATTCCATTTACAATCTCCCTCATCTCTTTCAGCTCCATGCATAGATTACCACTCCGACGTTCCAGAAGACCAGTTTTATCGGTTGCTATCCTTTTGACCTTAACATAGCTGTAGAAGCCCTTTAAGTTTTCCTTCAGCTTGTCTGCTAGAGCAACCTCGTGCCTTTTTTTCACCCTCCTCATTTCTTTAAGTGTTCCCTTGCATTTCTAACACTCTTTAAGTACCTCATTTACTCCTTCCTGCCTATACCTGCTATGCACCTCTTTCTTTTTCTTAACCACGGCCTCAGTATCTCTCAAAAAACAAGGTTTCCTAAACCTGTTATCCTTGCCTTTTATCTGACAGGAACATACAAACACTGGTACTCTCACAGTTAATTTTTAAAGGCCTCCCACTTACCAAGTATACTTTAGCAAGAAAAAAACTCTCCCAATACACACTTGCCAGATCCTTTCTGATACCATCAAACTGGCCTTTCTCCAACTTAGAATCTCAACCCAAGGACCCGACCTATCCTCCTCCATAATTACCTTGAAACTAATGGCATTTGATCACTAGGTGCAAAGTATTGGAGAGATTTTCTACAAATTGCCTCCTCTAAATTCCACAGACTATAATATTATCATACTTTTCTTCATCCTCATTTCTACCATAAAGCCTCACTAGATGAGCTTCCCAGTCTGCCCTGTCTGAGCACTGCCGTGACATTTTCCCTGTCTGGTAATGCCATCCTTCCTGCTCTGTCTTATCTAAACCAACATAACCCTGGAACATTGAGCTGCCAGTCCTGCCCCTTCTACAACCAAGTCTCACTAATGGCTACAATGCTTTAGTTCCACGTGCTGATCCATGCCCTAAGCTCATCGGCCTTTCCTACAATATCCCTTGCACTGAAATATACGCAGCTCCGAACATTAGTTCCATCATGCTCTACCTTTCAATTCTTGACTTTGTATGCAGGCTCAACAACGTCTTTCTTCATTATCTGTTCTCGCGCTCTGATTCCCATCCCCCTGGACATCTAGTTCACCTTTCATTATACAACAAGTTTCAATGTAAACTTAAAATTTGTGCGGCAGTTAAAACTATGCTGCTCTGTGGTTTCCGATAGAGACTTACCATGAACAAGGCGTTGTTCTTGTAACATAAGTGACCTGTACTCCACCCATTTCTCTTGAAGTGTTTTCTGTGAGACATAGGAAAGTAGTGTTAGTAAATGCTAAATATATGATAGCATATATCATATATATGGAAATGCAGCATTAGTTTTTTTCCCCAGTAGACAGTTCTGCCCATTTCAAAGCAGTAGCATTAATCAATTAATAACTGGTTACTTAATTACTGATGATCACTGAAAATAATTTGCTCTAAGTGAGGTAGTTAATTCTTTACAAGTTTACAAATGAGTAATAAAAGTGATGTTAAAGCTGTAAAACTCAAAATATTGTATATAAAAGATATCTGAACTGAAAACGAAAATTGATGGGATAGTCAGCAAATTAAGCAGAAAGAAAAAAAAAAGAGTTAGGTTTCAAATAAACACCCAATTCTGTTGAACGGTCTTTGACCTGAAGCATTAGCTCTCTTTCTGCTCATGCTGCCTGGCATTTTTCAGGTTCCAAATTTTTTCTAATTTTATTTCGTATTTCCAGCATCTGCGTGTTTTTCCATTATTATTTTTATTCATTTTGTCTTTCACCTCAAATGCAATATTGAGAAAGCAACTTCACGCAGCATTGCTTATTTAAGGCACAAATTTCAAAGTGTTTCTCTGCTTTTCCATAGCATTTTGGCACTGTCAAAAATAACTGCAACAGTGGCCCATTTATTTCAGTGCAGATTTACCACAAAAAGAGAAAAGTGAGTTCAGGTGATCTTTCTGTCAAATATATCTAAAAAACAGTTTCACTTATATTCACTGAACTTTCTCTGAGTTTTAAAGGAAAATTAGCTTGTATAGCTTTCTGTTTTAGGATCATAAATATCTTGCTTAATCAGCTATTTGCTCTTATTATTTCATAACTGATAAAAATTGTGAAAATACCTTTAAAAAATATAATCTTGCTTCAAGTTCACTTCTTTTAACAGAATTTTTATTGACAGTCATAAGGCTGTGAAAAGATAGAACAAGTTAAGTGTGAATACAGAAACTATTATCTGATACAACCTTGCTCTAACAGGATATGCACTTCCCACCATTGACGTCAAATGTCTAGCCTATGCACATTCTACAGGATGCACTGCAGCAATGCTGCACAGTTACTTCAACAGTCCCTCAACCACCATGAGAAACACAAGCAGAAACGTGAAGTGAACGCCATCAGATTTAAAGAGGTCCATAAATCAGAACTATCCTAATCAAGACTGGTCATTGATCTTTATTCACTATTACTGGGTAAAACTCACAGCACAAAAGTAAGGATGCTGCAAACATTCAGCAGGTCAGGCAGCATCTGAATAAATGGTGAAAGGGTTAACTGTTCAGTCTGAAGATCCTTATCAGAACTGGGAAACTGAGAAAGCAAGCTACTTTTACACTGCATGTGGGAGGAATGGATAGGATAACGGGAGTTCCCCAGGCATTTGAGTGAAGCATTGAAAGCAGCCAGGGCACAGAATGTACTTTGGATTGGGGACTTCAATGTCTATCACCACAAGAAGCTTGACAGCACCTCCACAGATCAAGAAGAATGGTATAACTGTCAAACTGAACCTGAAGCAGGAAATACAGCAATGTGCAAAAGTCTTTAGCAACGATGGTGCTTTCAATGATCTATGCACTTATACTCCTAATTCCCTCTGTTCCTTACCATTCATTGTACAAGTCCTACATGGATTTGACTTTCTAAAATGCATCACCTCACACTTATCTGTCTTGAAAGCTATTTGCCAATCCTCGGCCTACTTTCCTAACTGATCAACTTCCCTTGTAATCTATAACAACCTTCATCACCATTGGTAACACCTCCCAATTTCATATCATCTTCAGACTTACTGATTAAGACTTGTGTGTGTTCATATCCAAATAAGTTACATAAATAATAAACAAAAAGCCCTCATCTACCTGTTTGGTTACCTCTTCAAACAACTCTACAATGTTCATCAAGCAAGAGTTCACATGTATAAAGCCATGCTGACTCCTCCTAATCAGACTGTGTCTATCCAAATGATGGTAGATCTCGTTCCTCAGAATTCCATCCAGTAACTTCCCCACTACTGGCTGACTGACCTATGGTTTCTTGGTTTACCCCCCCCCCCCCACTACACTTTTGGCCACCATTAGGAGGTTGTTTAAAGTCAGTTGTCCGAGCCTCAGGACAATGCAGCAAGATTTGCTAAGGGTGTTATCCGAGGACCAACCGTCATAAGTTCAAAAATCATGTTATTTTCTAATGACTGCATCATGCTCAAACCCATTCTGCCACTCCTCAGCAAGTGAATCAGTCTATCCCTGCAGGCAACCCAATCTAGACAACATTCAGGCATACACTAGTAAGCATCATGTTTCATCTGCAGCACCAAATCCCAGGAATCGTCCATACAACTGCAAGTGTGCCTTTAAAAACAGAAAGCGATTGCTATTAAAATTTTCTTGATAGCTCTATGTCTATTACTTGCTTTGGTAAGCAAAAACATTGAAGGACCTACAAACTTTACACAGGGATTGAGTCTGGGATATTCCTGTTTGCGGGATTGCTTGACAATTTTCCCAAGCAAAGTTAAAAGGAAACATTTTTTACAAGAAAACAATGCTGAAATAAAAAGGGAGAATGCAGGAACTGTGCAGCAGGTTACAGAGTAGTTTAATGTTTCAGGTCGATGATCTTTCATCATCTGATGAAAGGTCACTGACTTGAAATGTTGTTTCTGTTTCTCACTGCATTGGTGTTACCTAAGCTGCTGATGTTTCCAGCACCCTCATTTTTGCTTATAAATGAGAACAGGGATTCCTAAGTAGAACGGCAAAGACGGCAGACATTATGTTGATGAGGTCAAAAGGTACAAGTGGAGCATGTATGCAGGGCAAATAAGCGGGCAGTTAATCTGCTCTTGTGGGGAAGAATTATGCTTTCAAAGTCCTTCAACGGGATGCAGAAGAGCAACGCAGCCAGGCGTGAGATATGGAAGGCACTTTTGGTGCTGGCAACGAGGCTGGAGGCACAAAAATCAACTGCGAGCCCCCTAACTGCACAAACTAAAGATGAGATCTCCACCAAGGACATCATGGTACCATCAGAGATTTTCAGGAGCAACAAGTCGGGTAAATGGGATCACTTTGAAGACAGCGGGAAAAAGATGTGCAAGTTTTCACATCTTAGAATGGGTACTGAGGGATGATAAAATATCAGTGAGGAAGATTCAAGTGATATATTTGGTGCACTGGGTTGAGAAAGCATGCAGAATAGCACTCACTGCAGAGACGGCACTCAAAATGGCAAGCTGTTCACTCAGGCATAGTTTCACTGTGCAGTGAGGAAACAGGTACACAAAAATGGTAACAGTGGTTTCTTCAGGGTTGGGCATCACATGTGGCTGGGTAAAAACACCAAAAGCTCATGCAACTGCAAAAAGAATGTGGGGGGGGGGGGGGGAGGCCATTTATTGCGAGTCAGAAGCACCTCAACCACTTCCTGTATTGAACACCTACGCAGGAGGGACCATCGAAGTTTTGTAAGGTTCAACTGTTCAGCCGGCATCAAAGGAAAATGGGCCCACTTGTCTGTTGTGGTATTGAGCTAGCAGCAGTCACGCTCCTAAATGCTTCCTCTTGCTTTCAGACTGAGGTTTCATGAGTTTAGAAGAGACCCAAGAATCGCTCATGTTTTGGGGTGCATTGGTCTTAAGCAAACAGACCACTGGACTGGTGAGCTTGAAAGGCACAAGCAAGTCTTAATTTTGCGAGCAATGATTAGCAGACCAATAGGTTGCAGGTACAGTGAATTTGGATGGAAGATTTCAGTCCAATAACTAAGATAGAGCAAGAGAAAGTATAATCTAGGTTTGGATCTGAAACAGGGAAGTGGGGATTATGGATTACTCAGTGAGCTGGCTAAATGGCCTCCTCCTTTGTGAGTTACATGGGATATCTGTGGGGTGGAGTCCTGGTCAAACCAAAGAAATATGAACTGGCTGAAACTGCCTTTTATATTGGCAGTCTATAGTTTGGAAATAGGTTTAGTATAGATCGATGCTCAGCAGCTGGTATGGACGAAATGGCCCAGGAGTCATACAGCACAGAAAGTTCAAAGCGCAAAGTATATTTTAAAAATCGAAGTATGTATACATTATACAACCTTGAGATTCGTCTCCTTACAGGCAGCCACAAAGCAAAGAAAGCCCAAAAGAACCATTTTTTTAAAAAAAAACAGGCTCCATTGACTTTCATTTCTGCCCAAGCCTCACATTCCTATCCTCACTATCAACAGCACCACCAATTTTTGCATCATCTGCGAATCATCAAGTCACGCAGGACTTTCTAACTATCACATCCATGCTGAGTACTCATCTGCACTAACTCCATCGTCAGGCACTTGGTCTGTACCGCCCAAAGCCTTGGTAATTGAAGCATTCATGTGAGAATCAGCTGTGAACTTACTAAAATAAACTCAAGCAAAAAAAAAAACAAGCTGCTAGAGGAACTTAGTGGTTCATCGGCATCTGTGGAAGCAAAGGGATAGTCGACATCTGCATTGAGACCAATCATACTTCACACTTTCACATCCAAGTCATTGGTGTAGCTAACAAGTAGCAAGAGTGACAACATTTTGATCCTGACAGATATCGCTGCTCACAGGCTTTTGCATCAAAAAACTACCTCCAAGCCAGTAATTACATCAACTTCAGATCCACTTTGCCAAATGATCTGATAGGATCTAACCTTTCTCACTCTACAAAAGCCATCCTATCTTGGATTAGTTCCTGCCTTTCCAAGCGTAGAATAATTCTGACCCCAGATATCTTTTTGAAGATCTTCTGTGTCACTGGCATTGGATTCAGAGTATTATCTGGCTTATACCTGCTGCCTTTCTTGAATTAGGGTACCAAATTTGCTCAATTTTTTATCCTCCTATTGGGATTCACCCATTTTTTATTCTCTATAACTGCCATATATTTCCTAGAAGGGCCCCGCTAAGGATAGGTGAGCCAGCATTTTGTATAAAATATATTAATTTGTGTACTAACAAAACCAAAGAAGTCTACAGAGATATTTCAATAAGGCCTGTGGTGAAACCAAATTATAATAAACTCACTTCTGGGGAATTCTGATTTATTTTGAAAAGGCAATATCAGAAGCAAGTATACCTTCTACGACAATAAAGAGAATACTGGGGGAACTGTTCAAGAGCCGTGGATCTGCAGTGTTGACCATTCAGATGCTGCCAGCAAAAGTGAATAAATATCTTCTTCACAGTGGATTAGCAAATGAAGCAGATACTATGACGGTGCCCACATGCTAGAAAAGTTGTTGAAAATAGAAAAGTCTCTGGAGGCCAACAGGAGAACCAGAAACAGACCTACAAAGCAAAGAAGAATTGGTTGGGAATTCTGAAGAGCAGTGAGATTTCTCAGAGTTTCACATATCAAATGCCATTTAGCATTTTCAGAATAATGGGACTCCTTAGAAATCTCAATGGCAAGCAGTTCAGAAAAGATTCTGCAAACTGTTTGAAAAGTCTTAGAGAAGCAATTCACAAAAAAATCAGGTAATGGCTGTGTTATTACAAAGATTCATGAACAACAGACAAATATCCATTAAGTAGGTCACAGTATTCATGGAGAAGATGAGACTGCACATATTCTAGAGAGGACTTAAGTTTCTTGAAGTGTTGTTGAGCAGCCTGAAGTGAATACATTTTGTGTTGGATGGACTAGAACTGAACATTGCAATGAATTCAGTGAATTCAAAAGCTCTCAAGATGCTATGAGCAGTCTTACAATAGGTATTGAATTATAAGTGTTAGCTCAATACACAGGTTGAATATGGTCATGGCTAGAATAATGTAGTATTCTCTGCCATCCAATTCGAACATGCTGCAGTCAGCATCCCCTTTTGGTCAATGTCCCCAATCTCCCTAGAGACTGCAAACACTCCACTTACACACCAACATCGCAGAAAGATCACACATCCACCAAGCTCTTTAAGAAGGGAAGAAGGCAAAAGAAATTATAAGCCAGTTAGCCGAACCTCAGTGGTTGGGAATGTGTTGGAGTCCATTATTAAGGATGAGGTTTCCGTATGCTTGGAGACTAATGACAAAATAAGTCAAAGTCAGCATGGTTTCTGTCAAGGAAAATCTTGCCTGATTAATCTATTAGAGTTCTTCAAGGAAGTAACAAGCAGAGTGGACAAAGGAGAGGCAGAGGACGTCATTAACTTGGATTTTCAGAAGGCATTTGATAAAATGCCACATATGAGGCTGCTTAACAAGACAAAATCCTATGGCATTACAGGAAAGATACCGGCATGGATATTGGAGTGGCTGAAAGGCAGGAAGCAGTGAGTGGGGGCCTTTTCTGTTTGGCTGCCAGTGACTAGTGGTGTTCCTCAGGGGTCAGTATTAGGACTGCTACTTTTCACATTGTTTGTCAATGATTTCAATAATTGAATTAATGGCCTTGGGGCAAAATTTGCAGATGATACAAAGATAGGTGGAGGGGTAGGTAGTGCTGAGGAAGCAATGCGATTGGAAGAAATGGGCAAAAAAGTGGCCGATGGAATATAGTGTTGGGAAATGTATGATAATGCATTTTATGAAGGGAACAATAGTGCGGACTATTATCTAAATGGGGGGGGGGGGGGAAGGTTCAAACATCAGAGGTGCAGAGGAACTTAGGAGTCCTCATCCAAAACTCTCAGAAGGTTAATTTACAGATTGAGTCTGTGGCAAAGAAGGCAAATGCAATGCTGAGCCTTTATAAGGCACTAGGTCAGGTCACACTTGGAGAATTGTTAACAGTTTTGGGCCCCATATCTCAGAAAGGATGTATTCTCAATGGACAGAGTCCAGAGGAGATTGACAAAAACGATTCTGGGAATGAAGGGGAGTGTTTGGCAGCTTTGTGCCTGTATTCACTGGAAATTAAAAGAATGTGGGGGGTATCTCATTGAAATCTACTGAATGTTGAAAGACTAGATAGGGTGGATGTGGAGAGGATGTTTCATGTGGTGGGGGTATCCAGAACTAGAGGGCACAACCTCAAATTTGAGGAGTAACCCTTTAGAACAAAGGCAAGGAGGATTTTCTTTTGGCCAGCAAGCAGTGAATCTGTGGAATGTTCTGCCACAGACTGCAGAGGAGACCAAGTCCGTGGGGATTTTTAAGGTGGAAGTTGATTGTTTCCTGATTGGTCAGGGCATCAAAGGATTTGGTGAGAAGGCAGGTGCATGGTGTTGAATGGGATTTGGGATCAGCCATGATGGAATGGTGAAGCAGACTTGATGGGCCGAATGGCCTAATCCTGTCCTATGTCGGATGGTCTTATGGCAAAATCAGGTATCTTAGAAAAATCCTAGACGGCAGAAGTCATGGAATATGATTTTATGCCTTTCAGAACTCTAATCCACTGATGAGGACTCGGGTGTCCTCCTCCTGTAGTCCATAATCAGCTCCTTGGGTTGCTGACATTGAGTGAGAAGTTGATTTAGTTCACAATAGTGGTGTTGTCAGCAAACTTAAAGAAGCCATTGGAGCTGTGCTTAGCCTCACAGTCATCAAGTATAAAGTGAGTAGAGCAGGGGGCTAAGCACACAGCCCTGTGGTGCACCTGCACAGATGGAGATTGTGGAGGAGATGTCATTGCCGATCCAAACTGACTGGGGTCTGCAAGAAAGGAAATTGAGGATCCAGTTGCACAAGGAGGAATGAGGCCTAGGTCTTGGAGCTTATTGATGAGTTTTGAGGGGATGATAGTATTGAATTCAGAGCTGTAGTCCATGAGAGCATCCTGATCTCCAGGCGTGAGCGAAGAGCTGATGAAATGGCATCTGCTACTGACCCGTTATGACTGTAGGCAAACTGGAGCAGATCCAAGTTGCTTCTCAGGCAGGAGTTGAAATGTTTCATCACCAGCCTCTCAAAGCAGTTCATTGCAGTGGATTCAAGTGTTACTGAATGACAGTAATTGAGGCAGGTTACTGTAGTCTTCTTGGGAACAGGTATAATTGAAGCCTGCTTGAAGCAGGTGGGTACCTCAGAGTGCTCAAGTGAGACATTAAGGATAGCAGTGAACAGTCTAGCGAGTTGATCAGCACAGGCCTTTAGTACTTGGCCAGGTACCCTGCCTGGGTCAGATGCTCTCCATGGGTTCACCTTCCTGAAGAATGCTCTCATGTCAGCCTCAAAGACTGAAATGACAGGGTCATCAGGAGCTATGGGAGTCTGTGAAGGTGCCAAGTCTTGTCAGTCAAAGCAAACATAAATGGCATTGAGCTCATCTGGGAGCAAAACCTTGTTGCCACGTACAGTATGTCGCTCGGTTTTACTTTGTAGGGGGGCAAGGTAAAAGCATCCATGCCCTGCTACAGCTGCCATGCATCCTTCTGTAATTCCAGTTTGGTCTGGAATTGCCACTTCACAAGTGAGATGGCTTTCCAGGGGTCGTATCTGGATCTCCTGAACTTTATTTGGTTGCCAAATCTAAACACCACTGACCTGGTTCTCAGCAGATTGTAAATCTCTAGGTTCATCCAGGTCTTCTGGTTAGGGGAGATTCTAAATGATTTTGAGGGCACACACTCATCCATAGCTGACAATAAAGTCTGTGATAACCTTAGCATGTTCATTCCAATCCTCTGATGAGTCCTTGAACTTGGCTCGGTCCAAGCCACTCCTTTGCCTCCCCCAACCACCACTTTGTTGTCCAAGTCAGAAGTTCAGTACATGAGTTAAACAAATTTAAGATTAGTTAAACTCATTTGGCAATTACAATGACATCTTTTGGTACTATTGCCACAGAGTTGCTTTGTGGAACTGATACCAAAATTGCAACTACAGTTGGTAACAGAAGCATCAAATTCTCCTAGAAATTTTGGACCATCTTTTACATGTAACACTTACCTTAATATATTGCCTGATGACTTAATTAGTTTGACAATTTCTCGGTGACAAAATCCTTCAGTGTCTATACCATTTATGTTAATTAGCATATCGCCTATGATCAAAAAAAAACACAAGATGAGTCGTTGTCCCACGGATGTAGGAAACTGTACACTAAGCTTCGTGTGATTATTGCAGAGCAATGAAAAAGGCAAAACCAAACAGATCAGGAGAGGAAGTGATTACTTACCAGGCTTCAGCCCCGCACAGTGAGATGGGCTATTATCATGGACCTTGCAGACGAAAGTGTATCTCTCCATTGTATTTGCATTCTTTTGGTTCATCCCAAGGGTCTAAATGAAAATAATAATGTTGATTATTGCTATAAATAATTGTAAATATTTGTCTTCAATTTTTTTTGTTTAAAATAATTACAGGATATGCAATAAATTTCTCACCTGAATCTCAAATCCAAAAGTTTCATTATCTTGCTTATTGATAACAATCATTGTTCTACTTGTAAAACAAAGATAAGTTAATATTAATTTTCATTTTAATGATTTTATTCTTTCAGAGTAAAACACATTTATGCAAATATTAGACCATAAGATATAGGGGCAGAATTAGGCCATTTGGCCCATTGAGTCTGCTCCGCCATTTCATCATGATTGAACCATTTTTCCCTCTCAGGCCCCAACTTCCCCTGTATCTCTTCAAGCCTGACTAATCAAGAATCTATAAACCCCTGCCTTAAATATACCCAATGACTTGGCCTCCACAGATGCCTGTGGCAATGAATTCCACGGGTTCACCACTTTCTAGCAAAAGAAATTCCTCATCTCCATTCTAAAAGGACGCCCTTCTATTCTGAGGCTGTGGCTTCTGGTCTTAGACTCTCCCACCGTAGGAAACATCCTTTCTATTGAGGCCTTTCAACGTTTGATAGGTTTCAATGAGTAATAATGAGTAGAGGCCCAGAGCCATATTATTTGAAATAAAAACAGAAAATGATGGAAACACTCATTTGCATTTGGAGAAATAGAATTATTTTTCAAGTTGAAGACCCTTTGACTGGAAACAGTAAACTCAGTTTCTCCTTCTACTTAAGCTGCCTGATCTGCTGAGTCCTTCAGCATCTTCTATTGTTATTATTAGAATGAACCTCCCTAACTATCTAATCTTCCCTCACAACACTGGATGATAGACTCATTCATTACTCATCTTCATTTCTAGAGAGAGAGATATCATTCAAACATACATTTATACTGACAACGTGAATTTTCTTTACTATTACCAAAACATTTTTAATTCCAAGGTTCAGATGATTTTCCAAGATTACTGTCACAAAACAAGGAAATATATAAACATCTTACTTTTTAAAATCTGATGCATCAGCCAAAGAGTTTGATCTAGTCAAACAAGCTGTAAAGGAAACAGTCAAAGTTATTGTTCTCTTCAACAACTTTACTTTTTTCAATGTGTAATGTAATCTATGTACACTTCATACCAAAACGAACCCAATAATTTATTTAATTAGAATCCCGTTCATTTTGTACAGTGTAGAACTTTTTCAAGATCTGCCACTTCCACAGCTTACATTGATTGAGTAAATTTAGACAAATGCAGTACATTCCATTGTGTCCTATTTCAATTTTGCCAACTTCGCATTATGTTACATTACACCATGGGAAATTAGTCAGATATTCAAAACCACTTTCTCCAAAACAGAGAAGAAAAACTTAAGGACGTTACTGGTGCCACAAATATAAGTACATATATATAATCAAAAGTTTGCCTTAATTGCTTCTTAAAGTGGGACTATAAGCCTGGAGGTGACTGATTTACCTGTTTGTATTTCCGCGGCAGAGTTCCTAAACGAGAAGCTGCCTGTTATCTGTTTCTCCGGAGAAACTCTCATTGGAGTTCTCCGAACAGGAGTCGTAGCTGGATAAGGAATTCATCGCCATGTGATTCGCTTTGCCATTCAGTGAAAGAGCACTCTAAAAATTCATAGTTTAGTTTGCAGGTCAGCGAGTCTCATTACAGCAAAGTACCTCCGTGCAGTTGAGCAAAATGTTAATCGTCCCTAAGGCTTCCACAAAGTAAGCATAAAGTCGGAAATTCGAGTCATGTGATTTGGTTTTGTGGGGTGTGTTTTTTTTTTGCATTTCACCTCTCTCGCTTTGGAGTTCACACTTATGCAAGTTGCTGATTGAAGATAAACTTTGCGCAAAGTGCTGAGCTCGGGCAACGCGGCAAACGTTGCCAGTTTAATTGGGATTTTAGATATTAGCGCTAATTGCAATTTGCGCATTGCGGGGCTCCTCCCATGAACTGAGAAATACAGTTACCGTCCGAGTATGAATAGATCAAAAACTCTTTTCGGTTGCTGCCCCTTCTCTCTGTTCCCGAGGGTCCCTCGTTGGAACTGGGTTTGCAGTGACAGTCGAACCAGACTGTCATTCAAAGCACCAGTTTACAACCTTTTAGCCGGTATCACTTGGACCACCCGCCGCTCCTGCAGAATGAACCGCTTTATTACCGGCACCGTTAACTCTTGGAGAAAAACATAAGAGAAGTGGAAATGTGTGTGTGGGGGGGGGGGGGGGGGGGGGGAATCATACCAATGAACGGGGAAAAAACTAGGAAAGACAATTCTAATCCCAGATTGCATTGAGACTGGAGTTCCACAGACCAAAATATACATTACACAGTACCTAAATTACCTTCTGTCCACTCTGCGGCGTGTCCGATGATTGTGATGTTGTCACGTGAACAAAGTCACTGGAAGTCACTGAAGCTAGTGAATACAGAAGTGATTTATTCAACAAAACTGAGCAACAGGTGCAGATTGAGTCACCTATGGAAGAAGTGGCCTCCCAGCCCAATATTACATGACATTTTTATATGCTGAAGATCAAAGGTAACAGCAGGACAATTCTATGGTATCTACAATGCTTCCTTTGAATTACATACAGTTTTCACAACCCCTCCTTCTTCGCACCCACACTCCAAACACTCAAAATGAATGTTCATCTCTACTGGCTGTCGGCCACATTCATGCATCTGCGGTGGAGTTGTTCTGAGCTGCAGTCTAAATCCAAACTGCAATTCACAAAGATTTGTTGCTGGGGAAATTAATATTTGCTATATACCCCCAACTCCAGGATACACTCCAAGAGTGCACCCACTGTGAAATGAAATTCTTTCTGACCTGCTTCTGTGCTTACTTAACTGTGGACATACCTTCTGCCTCACTCCAACCCATCTCCTTCAAACTCGGTACCCACATTTTCTGAGCTCAAAGTTCAAAGTAAATTTATTGTCAAAGTACATAAATGTCACCAAATAAACCCTGATATAATTTTCATGCAGGCATGCTCAGTAAATCCAAGAACCATAATAGGATCAATAAAAGATCGCACACAACAGGATTGTCAGAACATTTGGTATGGCCCAAGTGTGGAGCAAGAGATCACTGAACCGGGTCGATAGATCACAGACTTTAGTGTGAACAGAGTTAGAGGGAAAATAAAACAATGCACACTAGGCCAAACAGGACCATTAACTAAAGCTCTCAAATGGAAAATAAAGCCAACTAAAGCAATAACTAACTATAAAATGAATTCCGCTAGTCGTCAGAGTCAGTTGACCTCAACAGTCCAATTTCTTAGATGAGGCCGAATGCAAGAAGGAAGCGATATGTTGCTGTGCTTTGCTCAAGTCTTGACAAGCACTACAGTGAAAAGAATGGAATTCAATACCATCAGAATGAAATAATTAGCTGACACAGGCATATCCACGAGTGCAGTTGCTGTATCTGCTGTGCTGCCAAATCCATGGTTGTGACAAACAAAGATGGCTCATGTGCAATTCTTTTTCAAAAATGTACACTGGGAGGCTAGTTTTATTGTTTGTGTGCACATTCCATGTTCTGTATTTAATATTGAAATAAAATTTAAATATCAATTCACAATCCTTCAAGGTGCTATTACTGCCATCACTTCTTCAGAATGTGCCCAACTCTGCCGGACAAGGGATCCATTTTCAAGATGGCCCCACTGCATGGTTCTCAGAGTTAGCAAAGGCTACTTGCTTTGTAAGGAACTACTCAGACACTTTATGTTTTTAAACACAGTGACTCAGAGTCTTGGTAGTGATAAACTGCTCAGACATCAACAAAAACTGTCTCAAAATCTACCACCACGCCCAGCCCAAGTGAGCATTCCGTGCAGATGCATAGAGGTTGGTGGCCAGTGGAGTGCCTCAGGGATCTGTTCTGGGGCCCGTATTCTTCGTGATTTTTATAAATGACTTGGATGAAGAAGTGGTGGCATGGGTTAGTAAATTTACTGATGACACAAAGGTTGAAGATGTGATAGTGTGGAGGGCTGTCAGAGGTTACAGCGGGACATTGATAGGATGCAAAACTGGGCTGAGAAGTGACAGCTGGAGTTACAACCCAGATAAGTGTGAGGTGGTTCATTTTGGTAGGTCAAATATGATGGCAGAATATAGCATTAATGGTAAGACTCTTGGAAGTGTGGAGGATCAGAGGGATCTTGGGGTCTGAGTCCATAGGACGCTCAAAGCAGCTGCACAGGTTGACCTCAGTGGTTAAGACATACGTGCATTGGCCTTCATCAATTGTGGGATTGAGTTTAGGAGCTGAGAGGTAATGTTGCAGCTATATAGGACCCTGGTCAGACCCCACTTGGAGTATTGTGCTCAGTTCTGGTCACCTCACTACAGGAAGGATGTGGAAGCCATAGAAAGGGTGCAGAGGAGATCTACAAGGATGTTGCCTGGCTTGGGGAGCATGCCTTATGAGAATAGGTTGACTGAACTCGTGCCTTTTCTCTTTGGAGCGATGGAGGATGAGAGGTGACCTGAAAGAAATGTATAAGATGATGAGAGGCATTGATTGCGTGGATAGTCAGAGGCTTTTCCCCAGGGCTGAAATAGCTAGCACAAGAGGGCACAGTTTTAAGGAGCTTGGAAGTAGGTAGAGAGGAGATATCGGGAGTAAATTTTTTTTACGCAGAGAGTGGTGAGTGCATGGAATGGCTGCCGGTGATGGGGGTGCAGGCAGAAAGGTATATGGAGCTTAGAAAAATAGAGGGCTATGGGTAACCCTGGGTAATTTGTCAGGTAGGGACATGTTTGGCACAGCTTTGTGTGCCAAAGGGCCTGTGTTGTGCTGTAGGTTTTCTATGGTTCAATGTTTCTCTCGATAAAATCCTGCTCCTCATGATTGAGATTCAGGAGAGCATGGAACGTTCTGGGCAGAATCACTCCTGCGTCGTGGCAGATTAAACCCTACCACAGAAATGTGAATAAAACTGTGTCACACCCCATCTCTTATCAAGGAGGAGGTATAGGAACTTGAAGACCCACAAGCAATGTTTTAGGAACAGCTCCACTATCAGAATTCTGAATAGTCCATGAATCCATGAACACTTCCTCACTATTCCTCTCTTGCATTCATTTTTTTGTTGTACTTTTTTTATGTTTTGCACTGTATTGCTGCAACAAAAGGATGTTGAGAATGGCAAGGGTAGAGCGCCATGGAAGGGGTGGGGAACAGGTGGCAGAGAAGGAGTGCCGGGGTACGGGTATCAACGATGCGGACACACTGAGCACCGAGACACCAGGCAAGCTCATTTGATTCCAAACAATCGGTTTATTGATCATTAAGAATGTCTCTCTGGTGCTTCCCGCTCCCTCCCACTTTTCCCAATTAATGATTTTCCTCTCCCTGCCTCTTTCCCACTCCCAGTCCACAATAGAGACCCATAACAAAATTAGGTTTATCATCACTCACATATGTCATGAATGTCTTTTTTTTTGTGACAGCAGTAGAGTGCAACACATAAAATTACAACAGTACTGTGAAAAAGTCTTAGGCATTGCTAGTTATATATGTGTGACTAAGACTTTTATATGGCACTTTAAGTGCAGAATAAAACCAAGCTTGCCAAGCTTCCTAGCATTGAAAGAAAGAATTGCACAATCCATCATGTTTTATATCAGATCACTAGGCAGCCATCATTAAAAAGCGGTGAAATCATTAAGGGCTCCATTTCCCAGGACATGCCCTATTCTCATTGCTACCATCAGGGAGGAGGTACAGAAGCCTGAAGGCACACACTCAATGATTCAGGACCAGCTTCTTCCCCTCGGCCATCCAATATCTGAATAGACATTGAACCCATGAACACTACCCTCAACTACTTCTTTTAATTTCTATTTTTTCCACTACTTATTTAAGTTTACTAATATATATACACACACACACACACACACACTGTAACTGACAGATTTTTCTCTCTCATTACCTATTGCATTGTACTGCTGCTACAAAATCAACAAATTTCACGGCATATGCTGGTGATATTAAAGCTGATTCTGATTCTGAAATATCTGAATATCCTTATTATATCTCTCAGCAGTTGCAAACCTTTAAAGATTCATGCATTGTTAAATCTGTATCTTTGCTTGATCGCTGGTCTCTACAAAATGGAATCCTCGCACCTGCCATTTCTACCTCCTACCCAAGATCCACAGCAGATAAAGGGGGTGCTGTAGTAGTCTGGCGGACTGACCTCTACCTTGCTGAGCCCCAGCAACAACTCTCAGACACCTCCTCTACTTACCCCTTGAACAGGATCCCACTAAGAAGCACCAGGCCATGGCCTCCCATACCATCACTGACCTTATTAGCTCTAGGGATCTCCTATCCACTGCCACCAACCTCATTGTTCCCATACCCCGCATCTCCCATTTCTACCTCCTACCTACCACTTGTCCAGGTAGACCCATTGTTTCAGCTCATTCCTGTCGCACTGAACTCATATCTGCATACCTCAATTCTGTCTTATCCCCCTCTAGTTCAGATCCCTTCTCTCAATTCCTCTGTCTCCACCACATCGGGATGAGGCTTTTCATTCTAACGAAGGAGATATCCTCCTTTTTCAAAGGAAGGGGCTTCCCTTCCTTCCACCATTAACACTGCCCCTCAACCGCATCTCTTCCATTTCACGCACGTCTGCTCTTACCCTACCTTCCTGCCACCCTTCCAGGGATAGGATTCCTTTGTCCTCACCTACCACCCCACTGGCTGCTACATTCAGCACATAATTCTCTGGAATTTTCACCATCTCCAACAGGATCCCACCACTAGCTCATCCTTCCCTCTCCCCCACTTGCTGCTTTCTGCAGGGATCACTCCTACGCGACACCTTTGTCCATTTCATTCCCCCCCCCCCCCACCCATTGATCTTCCTCCTGGCACTTCCTCTTGCAAGTGGAACAAGTACCACGCCTGCCCCTACACCTCCTCCCTCACTACCATTCAAGAACCCAAACAGTCCTTCCAGGTGAGATGACACTTCACTTGTGAGTCTGTTGGGGTCATCTACTGTGTCTGATGCTCCTGGTGTGGCCCTCCTGCATATCAGTGAGAACCTACATTGATCGGGAGACCGCTTCACTGAGTATCTGCGCTCCATCAGCCAGGAGGAGGAGGATCTCCCAGTAGTCACCCATTTTAACTCCACTTCCCATTCCCATTCCGATATGTCAATCCATGGCCTGTCACAATGACGCCACTCTCAGGTTGGAGGAACAACACCTTATGTTCCATCTGGGAAGCTTCCAACCTGATGGCATGAACATTGATTTTTTGAATTTCCGGTAATGGGCCCCCCTTTCGCCATTCTCCATCCCTTTTCCCTCTCTCACCTTATCTCCTTGCCTGCCCATCACCTCCCTCTGGTGCTTCTCTCCCCTTTTCTTTCTTCCATGGCCTTCTGCTCTCTCCTATTGGACTCACCCTTCCCCAGCCCTTCACCAATCAACTTCCCAGCTCTTTATTTCACCCTTCCCCCTCCCAGTTTCACCTATCACCTTGTGTTTCTCCCCCCCCCCCCACCACCCCCGCACCTCTTAAATCTACTCATCCTTTTTTCTCCAGTCCTGCCAAAGGGTCTCAGCCCTAAACGTCAATTGTACTTTTTCCAACAGATGCTGCCTGGCCTGATGAGTTCTCCAGAATTTTGTGTGTGTCACTTGGATTTCCAGCAACTGCAGAGTTTCTCTTGTTACAGATTACTGCAGCTTAAATTGAATTCTGTAAACTCTATTTTGCAACATTATCTTTACTAAATGAGACCTTACATATGAGGATGTGCTGCTGCCAAGAGATAAGTGTTCAATCCTAAACACCAGTGTTGTCTGTGTGGAGTTACCATGTTCTCCACCAGGCATTCTGGATTCTTTCCAAATCCCAATACTGAGCCGAAAGCTTAGTAGACCACCATAAGGTAATTCCTTCTGAAGGTAAATGTAAATATGTCAACAAGAGTTGATAGACATTGACATATAAAAAAAATTACAGGGAAGTGATAGAGCGGCACAATGGCACAGAGGTTAGCACAACACTTTACACAACCAATGACCCCGGTTCAGTTCCCGCCGCGGCCTGTAAGGAGTTTGTACGTTCTCCCCGTGACCACGTGGGTTTCCTCTGGGTGCTCTGGTTTCCTCCCACAGTCCAAAGATGTACCGGTTAGTAGGTTAATTGATCATTATAAGTTGTCCTGTGATTAGGCTAGGGTTAAGTGGGGGGTTGCTGGGTGGCATGGCCTATTTCCATGCCATAGTTCAATAAATAAACCAATATGATCTTCTTAGGACTTAATTGTATTTTAAATCAATAAAAAATAAAATAAAATAAAATAAAAGCTGTTTTAGGAATACATCTGCAACTGAAGAAAATCAATAATTTTGACTTGTTTCACAGCAATTTCTAGTTCCTCAACTAAGAAAATTACAAGTTCTAATGGCTTTTTTTGGTCCATTGTATGTGAATTAGCTGGAAAAAACCAAAAAAAAGGACAAGCAAGTATAACTCTTCCAGTAACTAAAACCACAAACAATAATCACAATTAAAATCATTAGTACACCCAAGACTTAGTAAATCTGAAACCAAAAAAGCTTCACATAAGCTAAGTGCTTCTGATGAAATTCAGATTTAAATCTTAAACTTAAGATATCACATCACTAGATTTATTTGAAAGAAATCATTTTGCCTTTTGGCAGAGAAGGGTATCAAAGGAAAATCATCCCATAGTGCAAAATCTTTATTTATTCATAATTTAGATCTACTTGCTTTATGATACAGATAAATTAACATAACTTACTGATGGGAATTGCCAGTTAGATAGATGATCTGTGCTTGGTGCACATCTGCTGACCACGACACTACAGCAATGATGTGAGTATGTTAGAAAGATTGCAGAAAAGGTTCACCCGGACGTTGCCTAGAATAGAGGGCAATGGAGTGTAAATATTATTTACAGGGAGAAACTGGATTTGTTCTCACCAGAGGAGTCAGAGGGGTGGCCTTATGGAAATTTGTCAGATTGACGAGCATTAAAGGGTAGATAATCAGAACCATTTTCCTGATGTAGAGAAGTCTCGAAGTAGAGGACATAGATTTAAGGTGGGGGGGGGATTTATAGGAGATCTAATGGGTAAGTTTTCCACTCAGAGACTGATAGTTATTTCAAAGGCAACACGACTGCATCTGCAGATGCTGGAAATAAATAAAAACACAAAATGCTGGCAGAACTCAGCAGGCCAGACAGCATCTATGGGAGGAGGTGGTGACGACATTTCGGGCCAAAACCCTTCATTAGAAACCCTCCTGATGAAGGCCCTACAAGCCTCACTGCCCAGCAATCCCCCTTATTCAATGCTGGCCTAATCACTGGAGAATTTACAGTGACCAATTAACCTACCAACCAGTACATCTTTGGACTGTGGGAAGAAACCAGAGCACCCGGAGGAGTTTGTACTTCACGGGGAGAACATACCATCTCCTTACAGTTCCCATCCTTATAGACAGCGACAGGAATTGAACCCAGGTCACCTGTACTGTAAAGTGCTATGCTAACCACCAGGCCACCATGCCACCCTATAGAAGAAGCTGACAGAGGAGGTGTAGAGGCCGTAACAAGTGCAATAGTTAAGAGGCATTTGGACAGATATTTCATAGGAAAGGAGTGGAGGAATGTAGTCCTAATGTGTGCAACTGGATTAGATTGGATATGCATTACAATCAGCATGGAAAAGAAGTTGCGAAGAGTCTGTTTGTCGATGTACAATCCTATAACTCTGTGACCTTGAGAAAGTATATGCAAGGTCCAAAAGGAATTGGGAAGGAGATCACAAGAGCACAACAAATCTTGATTGTACAGGAATTATATTTATCTCATATTTCACTTGGTGAAGCATTAGATTATTTTGTCATCCTGGACTAAACAGCAAGAAAGAAGTTAATCAATTTGTTTTTCTGAATCATTCGGAGTCCTGTGGTCATGCATTTTTAGATTTGCCTCGGTAGCAATACACTAATACAGAATTTATAACCCGTACATTTAAATAACACCATAGTCAAAGGTTGAGTTTAAATGAAGGCAGCCTGTATCTTAACAACACTATGACCAGCGAAGCAAAATGACAATGGGGCTTGATTGAAAGATATTTAAATAGAACCTGTTTGGCACTGCAGCTTCAACTCAGCTCATTGAGGAAGTGTGTGGGCAGCACACACCCAGTATCGCGGGTCACCGCCTAATGTTCCTCTGCATTGAAACATGAAGAAAGATAGAAATGAAAATGGGGAAAACTGTTTCACTTCCCCATTTTAATTTTAAGTTCAGTGGTGGAAAATCATAGAATAATTTAAAACTCACAATCATTCCGTAAAACAAATTTATTTTTCTCCTGTTTTTAACCTCTATAATGATGTACCTTTAGAGGAAAGAAAATGTCATATTTATCTCTTAAGGTTATTCATCTTTAATTACTTCCTGAGTATTTGATTCTTAGTACAAAAGTAATCTCCAAGGTTATAGGATGTCAACAATATAGTTTTTTTTTATTAGGCTAGCTGTTTCACAACTTGGCATTGGTACAAGCT